>NW_022156716.1:1760973-1899696 GCF_004355905.1 Pyricularia grisea
CCCCCCCCCCCCCACGGGCTCTCATCCAATGGGTTATCAGTCGGGAGGTTTGAAAAGACTTGGGCTTAGGGAGATGTTGGGAATTTTTTCCAACAATCCACGTATACTTCTTTCTGCCTCGACGTCCACAACTAAGTGAGCGGCCTGAACGGCACGCTTTCTTCACCCGGCCCCTTTTGTCCGGACTCTTCTGAATAACAGCCAGTACGTAAGTTATACACTGTTTGGTAAATTTGAGAAATGAGAATAATTTCACACTGGGTTAAGGGCAAGCAATTGGATAAGCTGATACCTCTGTAATGTTTCGTCTGCATTACTTTTTGTTTCGGTTTATTTTTTGCACGATAAGTGTGCACCCGGTCAGTATCTTGATTGTGGTAAGGCCTACGAGATTGAAAACCCACAGGATTTATATAAGAAAGGTGCGCTAAACGTATTAGTGTATTTAGTTCTATCGTATTTATGAAGTACCTCCTAAGTAGGTAGGTAGATATATGTAACCTATGGACTGTATAGCCATCACGATGCTACCCTTAATCTAGGCTCAACAAGCCCATGGTTATGTAAGTCCCTGTTGGTGAACGACAAGCGGATGTCAACGTCGTTTGCCTGCCGGTCTCATCGTCGCACTGAATGTGAAGAGTTTTACAACACTGAATTCAGGAAAATGCCTCAAGCTTTTTACCGACAGCTGTACGACTATTCATGTGTTTGCTGGCTCGCATAGCCCGACCGTCAAGCTGGTAGCATAGAGTATCCACGGTCACCTAGACAGGTAGTCAAATATCTGGTCTTTTTCATGCCCCCCACGCACCTCGATGTCGCATCAATAAATGCAAGCATCAGTGGTTTAGTGGTAAAATCCATCGTTGCCATTCAACGAATCAATTCGATGGGCCCCGTGTTCGATTCATGGCTGATGCAACCTACATTCCGAGGATTATGTTCGGCTCCGCATTGAGCCCCAGTGGCATATGACTTCGTGGAGTCCGTGTGAAAGTTCGGACATGCCGAGTCGAAGTATTTTTTTAACTTTCTTTTTCTTTTTGTTTAGATCCAACCAAGTATTAAGTCCCTGTTTTGATCTTACCCAGAATATCATCAAAAGTAGGTGTGTTTGAACGCTGCTGGTCCTGGGGTTTAGACAAAATTGGCGGTGAAGGTGCACCAGGTGATGACTGACTACCTCTGTTCCCAGACGGAAGCGAACTCGTAACTGCCGAGGCTGGTGGCGGTGGTGTCGTTGCCGATGACGGTGAAGGTTCCACGACAGGCGGCGACTGCTTTTCAGGCTTTGGCTTGTTTGCCGCTTGGGGAGTCTCTGGAAGTTTTATTGTTAGTGAATCGGAAGTCGCCTTATCAGTGACTGGACTAGACGGTGGATCAGAGATAGCCGACGAAGATGAAGATACTATAGATGGAGACTGCTTAGTCGGCTGTGTCTCTTGTTTAGGTTTCGGCGTCCATAGGCCTTGGGTGGGCTGTTTCTTCTCCGCTACTTGTGCCGCCTCTGGGACTTTTGAAGGTGGAGGGGATGATTGACTCGAGGAAGACGACGAAGATGGAGATGATTTTAATGACGAGGACTGTGGGGGTGGGTCGACAGGAGATTTCTGCGACAATTGTGGCTCCCCCGCAGGTTTTGAAGGTGTCCATAGACCTGTTGCCGGGGAAGACTTTGAGTCTTTTGATACTCGAGGCTGCCACAAGCCTTTACTTGGATTCTCCGAGGCCTTTGGAGGCGTCTGAGGACTCGGACTTGGGGAGGCTTTGGAAGACGAACCTGTCCATAGGCCCGGTGCTGCGTCAGGCTTTGGGGTTTTCGACTCTGGAGGCTGCCACAAGCCTGTATGTAGAACTGGCGAAGCCTGTGGTGGCTTTTCCGGAGAAGCTTTTGAAGGCGTTTGGGGACTCGGATCTGGGGAGGCTTTGGAAGACGAACCTGTCCATAGGCCCGGTGCTGCGTCAGGCTTTGGGGTTTTCGACTTTGGAGGCTGCCACAAGCCTGTATGTAAAGTTGGGGAAGCCTGTGGTGGCTTTTCCGGAGAAGCCTTTGAAGGCGCCTGTGGACTTGCACCCGAGGCTGTTTTGGAGGACGAACCCGTCCATAGGCCCGGTGCTGCGTCAGGCTTTGGGGGTTTCGACTTTGACGGTTGCCCTAGGGCTGGGGGAGCCTGTTGCTTCTCTGACGCCCGTGAAGGCGGTGCCTGTGGACCAGGGGTTGGGGTAGGCTGGGGTCCCAGACTTGTAGCGGTTTTTGGAGCATCTGTTGGCTTTGTGGGGGGTTTCTCCTTCTCGGACTGCGGAGCTGCGGGTGGCTTATAAGCCTTATATCCCCCGTTTGGAACCCATGGCATCAGGTCGCTTAGATCCTCATGCGGACTCAAAGTCCCTGAGCTTGACTTGGATGAGTCTTTGGCATGCGAGGAACCGGGCCTGAGAGACGGCGGCGTTGAATCAACTATGGGCTGAGTGTTTGACGGATTGGCATGCGCTGAAGCGGGCCTGAGAGACGGCGGCGTTGAATCAACTCTGGATTGAGTGTTTGACGGATTGGCATGCGCTGAACCGGGCCTGGGAGACGGCGGCGTTGAATCAACTATGGGCTGAGTGTTTGACGGATTGGCACGCGCGGAACCGGGCCTGAGAGACGGCGGCGTTGAAACGACTCTGGATTGAGTGTTTGACGAGGCTCGCAATGGACCAGCACTGGCAACAGAGTTCCCATTGAGGTTGGTCTGTTTGTTTTGGGGCGGCGTGGGTTGCCTCGTAACAGCCGGGTAAGTATTCGCGGTGTTCTTCGTCGGCTGTCTGGAGCCACCAACGGATGATTTCTGCTGATTTGTGGCGGTAAATCCTCCTGACGTTGGGGCACTGTAGCTACTTTTCTTTTGCCCCCGAAATCCCCAGCTCGACGGTGACCACCAACTTGATGCTCTAGCGGGCTGTGATTGCCTCGGCGGCGATGATGCCCAGGAGAAGGGCCAGCCCCATTCCCACGGAGACGGTGCTCGTTTGCCGATCACAGCCGTCGGTCTCGATCGATGCCATTCCTGGTCTGTGATAACTAGTTCCGGTGATATCAGGGGCGAAGAGGACGGAGGAGCTGGTACGGGCAGAGCGCCTCCGAGGGTAAGCAACATGATTGCTAGGGAGAGAAATGTAGAGAAGAACATTTTCTGTTTCTTCCCAAACCAGACAAAGCTGGTGGTAAGTATAAAATGTAAAATGACAAGATATCAATCTGGGAATTTGAATCCAGTCTCCAATGATTTGTTGTTTATTGTCTATGAATGGGGTTGCATGCATTATCATTACCTAGCTAGGTAGGTATGCAACTTGTCCTTCCAAAAACCGAGGCCTTCACCTCGGACCTCTGCGATGCAACGAATCCATTTGCACATATATACGGCATGCCACTTGGCAAGCTCAACATGGTCTCGAGAGAATTTTACTAAACTGCCGATTTCTTACCGTACTCTAGGTAAGAGGGAAGGCTGAAGTAGTAATGCAGGCCAGGCCCCCTGGCGCTACATGTACAAGTGCCTAGGTAGCCATCAGGAGCAATACATACATAGACAGGGCAGATACCCCACCGAGAATTGCACAGCCTTCAAATATAATCCATGTTCGACTGTTCGATTCGGTAATTAGGCCACCAGTTTTCTTAAAATTGGCAAAAAAAAGAAGAAGTGGATGATAAAAAGGTTTGTTAGTAGGGTTTAATGATCAATGTCGTTGGTGTTAGCTTTTTCTCTTATCTTATTCTTGGTGCTTCTTTTCCCAAAAGTATGTCGGCTGGCGCTCCATGCTTGCTTGTTCTCTATATATTGCGGCGCAATTAAATAGTCTCTGCCCCGTCCGCAAGTAGCGAATCAATCTGGAATCCTCAAACCCTGGCTTCGGCGTGGTACGTTGCCACACTGCCACAACCAACGTCCTATCTTCGGTAACAAGGTAGCCTGGACGAGGCAACACCCGTTTGAGTACCAGAGTGTAGTAGTAGCACCTATAGACAATTTTCAGGCAATTACTGTACTTGAATTTCGCGAATAAGCCTTATTACCAAAGGAGGAGAGAGGAGGAAGAGAAGAAGGAGGAGAAGAAAAAAAAAAGCCTCCGGCAAGGCAGCAGTCTGGACTCAAATGGAGGCCCACGATACTTGATCAGTTTGTTTTTGCCTGCGAAATGAACTCATTCCGGGCGCACCCAATCAATTTAGAAAGAAAGAATATTCCCCGAAACCACTGACAAAAAAAAACAGTCTTTGGTAATTTGTTCGTATGCAAAGATGCTTGCCTTTTCTCCCTTTGACCTTACAGAAGCCATGTTGCGCCGTCTTGAAGTTGGGTACCAGCGTTGAAAACACTCGACGACTGGTAAGTCAGACAGACTGCCTATCCTTGTTCACCCTGGGTAAAACTTGAGATGAGGTGGCTGAGTTTGCGGCCAAGAGAGGCTGGACCCCTGCTCATTGTTTCCATCTATAGGTACGTAATTTACCCACAAAGGTACCTACCTACTCCGTAATTACCTACGTAGTACCTACCTAGGTGCATAGGCTAGGTAGCTAGGTAGGTACTGATCAAGTTTGTACTGTTTTAATATTAGCACATCGATATTATTACACCATCTCATTCGGCCCGGTATGTAAGATTTTTGAACAAATATGATTGGTCTATCGCCTGGAAATTACACACCATGATGAATTGACGCGCAAATGACGCGGTTTTCTCATCGACACGAAAAGTCGCGGTAACAAAAATCGCGACTGACCTCGCGCGCGCGACGACCAATTAAACGCAAAATAATACCATACAGCCAAACTCCCTCCCGACTCCCTGCTTTACCAGACCCGAATCAGAACTCATTGATTCCAAAGTAGCTTTTCTGCATGGGCAATGCAAAAAGGACAAACAAAAAAAAACCCAAGAAAAAAAAAAAAAAAAAAAAAAAAAAAAAAAAAAAAAAAAAAAAAAAAAAAAAAAAAAGGTACAAAAAGACAAGAAAAATAAACCAATTGCAAGAGGAAAATAACAAAGATCGCTGAGCAATGCCAATGAACACCATGGACACCATAGTAAAGATAGCAAATATAAAGACAGAAATGATATGGTGAGTGATTGCTTCGGAATTAGCACAGTGGCTAGAGCATATACTCTGTGAAGCATGAGATAGACCTGCCGAGTGACCTCGGGCTTGCTGGGTATGGGTCATTGCCAGTATTCATTTGAGACATAAAAAGATGGGGTGGTGATGAGTCGAGTTCGACGGACTGGAGTAACCAGCCAGGCGAGATCAACATTGAGAGGGCCAGAAATGCCAAGACGAGACAGACGCTTGTCAACAGTCGTCAAATGTGAGACGTTTCCGTGTCACACTCAAAGGGGTCCTGCCCCCGCCCAATACCACGGGAGTTCGCCATGCCTTCTGCGTCGGTGCTGGACTAGGCGTAATGTTGACAAAGTCCGCAAAGTCAAACGTTTGCGACGGCGTCGCGGGGAATAAAGAGCCCCCGCCTGGTGTTGTCATCATGGAAGACGGCAGGGCGAGTGCACCTGCCAGGCTGGCTGACTTGGGTGGTGGTGTTGATGGCGGGTCCATTCGGTTCATACGTTTGGTACCTGGATTCGCCGGAGATGGAGAGGCCGCAAGGTAGAGAAGAAGGTCAGCACCTTCCTCGCCAGTCTTCTCGTTGCCGTTCTTCAACATTTCGTTGCCGAATATGTTGTTGGCTTCCCTGGACTTGCGGTTCAGTGACCTGTTGCGCATTGGCGGTGTCCGTGGCGGCGATGCTGCACGAGAGTGTTTCGAGCCCCCGGGTCGCATAAAAGAATGTGCCGGAAGTAGATCGTCATCGTCATCTGACAATGCTGCAAAGTTCTGCGGTGGCGGTGATGTTGCCAGGGCCTCTGAGATTCGATGCGAGCCCTTGAAGAGCGCAACATCTGGTCCGGTCGAGGTGGTGAAGTGCTGCTGCCGCCTAGGCTTGATGGGCGAAGATTGCGCAAGAAGATGCTGTTCCCGCCATGCTGCACTACTGTTACCGTGATACAGGACATCAAAGCCATGTGTGCCAGATGCAGACCGATGCGGTGTTGGCGAGGACCGGAAGCGCTTGCTTGGGCTGGATGCCGCATGGTCAAATGAGGCCATGTTATATGTGCGTTTACGATGATAGCCGGCACTGCTACCGTTGCTGGAACCGATTGCATCAGAAAATATTGGAGCGGCTTTAAACGGGGAGCTCATCAGTGTCCTCGATGGGTAAGGTAGATCTGAGGCGCTTGAGGAGGAGTCGGAGAGCACATCGCTTTCGAGCATCTGTTGTCTCCTCCTCCGCTCCTCCTCGAATTTAGGCTCGAGGCTGTCGAGTGTGAGGTCTTCCAGTCCATGGGTAGTCTTGAATTTGGCGAGTGCAAGTCGATTTTGCAGTCTCGAAGCAATCTGCGCGATCAAGAAGAATAATGTCAGTCATTCGGTCATAATTGGTGACAGCAAGGCGACTCGAAATCGGGACAAGACTCCGAAGAGAACAGACGTACCTTGCCGAGCTCGGCCCTCCTGAGGACTTTGTCGGCCACTGCATCCGATTGTCGTTTAGAAACAATTGTAGTCATTTTCTCGCCTCTTGACATGGAGCCGGTTGATATCGAGTATGTGCTTTGGGTTGAAAGTGCGTTCGTTGGTGGTGGTGGGATTCCAAGGGCCCGGTGAAGTTCGCTTCACAAAGTTGGGTTGGCGAGGAAACTGGACGGAGCCACGAGGTGATTGGGTGGACTCGGACCTCTTACAAGGCGCCTATTGGCGCGGCGTTTGAGGGGACCGAGCTGAGCTTAAGCTGCAGGTGGTGATTTAATTGATGAGAGACAGGCAAACGATTTCAAAATGGAGAGAAACCAACTCCCTTGTGTTACTTAGTTTCTCTTGCTGAAGGTAAGGAAGGTAGGTAAGCAGCAGTATGTAATAGTGCGTGCAGTCTCGGAAATGATCGTGAAGAGGGGCGCGAAAATATTCTACAAAAAGATTGGCTGGGTCGCATCAGTTAACGGAGGTTACTGCATGGCATGTTGTCCAGGCAAATGGGAAGCCAGGAAGGGATGTGCGCGGTAGGCTGGGTGGAGATGGTGCCTCTTCTGCAAGTGCTGATTGGAATTTCTCATTCCTGTGGAAACCGGCTTGGGACTGGGGCCCCAAGAGAATGTCCGTGAGAGGGCTCTGACGCCGCGAGCGTGCCATTGACTTGTGGCGCCTGTGCCTTACGTTCTACCTTCTTGCTAAGAGGGGTAAGCTGGCATGGGTGGAAGGCAAGCAAGGAAAGCCAGCCTGGCTTACCTGGCAATCCTGACTGCCACAGACCAATCAAGTTGCCCTGCACACTTAGGTTCAGCCAGCCCGTCCACTCAATGCAATCTGAGAGCTGCTGCTAGCAAGTCGACTGAAAGGCAAGCCATATGCACCTATTTAAACGCAAGTCTACAAATTTGTTCCGTTCAATTGGGGAGCCGAGGGCTTGGCTGGGAGATATCTACTATCGTTGTTAACATCGTGAGAGAGAATTTGTTGGATCAAATTGCAGTGATGCACGGGCTAGCTGTACCCAGTATATTTGTCTGTTTTGTAGCTTCCACGAGTAAATGGATATGGTAAACTTGGAGTTGTTGTCCAGGAACGACACAGCCACCTAGCTGAGGAGAAGAGTCACGATAATTGCACCTAGAAGAGACTTCGCAACGTAGCTTTCAACGTATTTAAAGTCGCCTCCCAGTGGTAAGACCTTGGAGCCGGGATAATATCTTAGGCGAGCTTCGGAGAAAACGTGCGCCGACCTTTTGGGACAATAGTCGTGGGAACAGCGTACAGTTCAGTTCAGTTCAAGTCGGATATCAGTCAATCCACGATAGACAGGGCAGCAAGCAGGATTTGTCGTCTGCACATAATGATCACATGCACCCTAAGCCCTGGTACCTACCTTACCTACCTTACCTTACCTATATAAGGTCTGCATCATACCTCCATCTCCTGATCTTATCAGCATCGTTGATAGGGCACACGGGCATCGATACAGACAATATTCCGCATATGATGCTGGTACCTGTCTTGCACTTGGGCAGCTATTTAAATAAAGTATTACTGAAAGACTCTACCCAACAAACCGAATCTCCAACACTCAGAACATGCGATGTGTGGGCATGGCAACCGTCGAGAGAACACTAATTACAATCCCTGTCCAGGCCCTTCCATCCTGATCAGCGTCAATTCAAGGCTTTGGGTTGGTTGCTATGGAAAAGCAGTTTCTAGCGAGGAATATTTGGCTGGGGTTACCCTGAAGTTGGGTGGGATGGCATGCTATCGATAATCGGTAATAGGAACGCACTTTTCGGGGTAATTACCAGGCTGATCACTGGCTTTTAGATGCCAAGGATACAGGGGGCTGGGTTTCTTTTCCACGTTTCCGATGTTGTCTGGGACGGCTTTGGAGATCTCTCCGCTGGCCCACACACTAGGCATTTCCCTATCCAGTAAGGAAATCTCCTAAGCAATAGCCGTTGACCATACTGGAAATTGCACCGTTCCGAGGCCCCTGGAATCGAGATCTGCTATGAGAAGTGGATGTCAAAATTGTCAGAGACGCTGCCGAACTATCCTTCAAACAAGCCCACCGCCGCAGGTTATTTGTTAGCAATAACCGCCAGTGCGGTAGCTGCCAACGTTTTTGTGGACATTTCTCGCGAATATTGACAGGGCGACTATATTCCTTAGTCTTCCAAAGTTGCGGGTCAACATTGCACCACTGTTTCTCCGTGTTCCGTATCTACCTGGTATTGGATGGTAGGTAGTACGGATTATTCCGACTTTGTGCAATCGAAACAAAGGCGGTATAGTATACCTAGTTTGCTAGTGCACAAGACAGACCAGCGAAGCACTTTCATACACAAAGCCGTATCATGACGATCCAGAAACAAGTCTGCCCCGTCGGATACAGACTCAACAGCAGTGGGGTATCAATCGGAGTACCGGATGCGGTGTATGCCCATATGCGCGGTGGCGGCAGGGAACACATGCCACGCAAGCAGGGCACGCTCCTCGCAACCGCCGGTCTAGCCTCGCGCCCAGCCATGCCTGTCTGGAAAAAGAATACTCTACCTTGTCAACCTCTTGACTTTTGTGAGAACAGACATAAAGCCACTTACGACCGATAGCCCAGATAGCTGTTACTATTCCGCCCGATAAAGTCGAAAGGATGGCTAGTCAAACTTAATTGAATCATGATTACAGTAGGACCTGTTACAAAGTTGTTGGCATATGGCTTCGTATTTGGTGCCCAATGTCGTTCGTGATGAGGGGTGGTTCCCCCTCACAAGCGCTGAGCTTAGAACTGACTGGATGGCAGCTAAATACATCGCAATAGGTGGTTGGTGTTGTGTTACGAAAGCTCAAAAAACTGTAATTGACACCACCTTCACTACGTACATGAGACTGAGGGTTACATGACAGTATTCTGTATCGCAGTTATTAATATCAATCAAGACATTTCGAGGCAAAAGACACATACGTGAGACCCACCAGTCAGAGATGAACACGCGCTTTGTGGCAAAGTGAATAAATAATGTAGATTCGACCCAACTTAATACGGCGTATTCATGCACTTCCAATGAACATGGTAAATGTCCTCTTGGCCACTGACTGCAATTATGGAGCAGACTTATCCCTTCGTAGGTAGGTACCTACCTACCTTACCTATCTACTACTGTATTCTATGAAATTGAAGCTAGCAGGGATATTGCTGCTTGTGGGAGGTTATCCCATCGGACGTCGGATCATCGCCTCATGAACGACGATAATCAATATAAGCCAACACAAATAAATGCCCACGCGATTAGAACTAGCTCAACGGATAGAATCTAGAAGTGCGCGCTTTCGGACGATTAAATGTTTTGCCTTGTTTTTGTTAAAAGTCCGAAAACGAGAAAGCAAAAGTAGACGTAGAAAAGTATTAAGGTCTCTTATCTACTAGAACTGCCCTATGGAGTAGGTAGTTGAGAGCGAGCGTCTCCACAAGGCAAAGTTCGTTGGGTCCCCACCTTGTTCAACGCTGCAACCTGCTAGCTGAAAATCTTCCCCACCTTCCCGTTCGTGGGCGAATTAATGAGTCCTTGCTTCGTATTTCACGGTAGATCCTGCCACACAAGTCGTCCATCCTCTTGGAATGCAATCGTCTCTCTTGCTTCGTAGGAGGAGCAAAGGCGACTTTTGCTTTCGGCACCAACGGCCCCAGCGACCTCTACCAAATTCTCGATTGAATGGATGTGATTTTGTCTCTGTCTTCTCGGCTCTTTAATCTTGTCCGCCTCTGCCTCTTGGGTGGATGCTTGTTTGTGAGCGCAATTTCATTGTGCCGCCAGCATTTGAAACGAACTACGTCATCAAAACCTCATTCCAACATTAAAGACCTCCACCCAGAGTGCTGCCAAGAGTCTTTCGCTCACAGTCGGTGGTATTGCTTGATTACCGGTTAGCCTTGAGGCCGGCCCCTGTCTATCCTGTCAGGGTGGGTGCTTTGGCGGCTTTTTTGGGTTGGAATAGCGCGCCTTGCCTGCAGCTGTCCCGCCCCGGCCAGGGGAGAGCTCCAACAGAAGCAAGACAAGCTCCTTGTCATTCTTCCCACCCCCTCACCTATTGTCTCGGCTTATCAGTCTGCAAGGTTGCAGCAAGACGGCGCTACGGAGCACGTTGCCCAGTCGGGTATTGCGGATAGCTTGCAAGGTGTGGTTGGTTTCCTGTGGTGTGCAGTCGTGCTGCAATTGACTGCGGTGAAAAGCGCCAGTGGGGGTTTGGTGTGGGTGTGGTAGTTGACTGATCGATATCTGGTATCTCATCCGACGCCATGATCACAAAGGTACGTGGATACCTTTTTTTTTCGGTCAATCTCTCTGACTCTCTATTCTGAATTTACCTTACTTACATCCACTCTCGCCAATGCAGGCTTTGGTCTGATTTTTGGTTTGGTCTGATTTTTTATTTAATTTTTTTCTGTCAGGTTGTCGCTCCTGCAGATAGTGGTTCTGCCAGCTCATAGTCAAAAAAATATCCTCTCCACCTAGGGATGGAATAATCTTTTCCCTCGCTTTCGTCCCATCAATCCTTCCCTCCCCTCTCGTTTGCTGCCTACGCAAGTTCTTCTCGTTTCTTTTCGTCCCATTGCTTGCTACCGTGGTTGATTAGTTGCGTGTTGCTGGTGCATCAGTTCTGAATCAAGGCATTGTGTTGACTACCGTCATAGCTCATTGTTTCTGTTTCTGGTGCTTGTCTCCACACTGGCACCCTGTCTTTTCTGTTTTATTTTTGGCCAGATAGCATCGACTCAAGTTTTCTTCGTCCATAACCCTCTTCTGCTCTGTCCTCAGTCAATTTTGTCAGGGCAAATTCCTGTCAATTGCCAGGCCGAGAGCAAGAGGTAACCAAAGGAAGCTTGCAGGAGTCGCGTAATCGACGTCTGCTAAGGGAGGGCACCACGAGAACAATGGCGCCACTGTTCAGCGCTCTCAAGAGCATCCGGAGAGCTTCGAGGCACAGCTTCAAGACGGCACCACCGCCCTCCCCGGTTCCGGAACATGATACAGCTTCAGCGGGCGAGTCTTCGAGTGACGCCGATGCTGCTAGTAATGGCACTGCGCCCACCAGCGGCTCCATAACTCCTCCATCCATATCCGCGCAGTCGGACCCAGCTCTTAACCTCAGCTTACCGACCGCTCGGGATGATGATGGACCTTATAACATCACCACCCGGCCGCCGATGCCTGGCCAGCGCGACAGCGGCTTCGCATCGGCTTCGAACCGATACAGCATGTATGGGGCTGGATCCGGTTCAGTATCGACCCCGCCTAATGGTACATCACCACCCTCGAAAAGGCCATCACGTGGCAAATACGCACCCAGGATCCTGAATGTCGAGGACAGGACCTTTGTTAGTGACCCTCTTACCCCCAAATATATCTAGAGTCATGGCATCGGCAAATATGCATGCAACTGGGAGAGTCTGGATAGATACCAACTGCTAACGGTGAAACAGGTTCACCAAAAGCTACTAACTATGAGAGGCGAGGTCGGTGAGCCTAGCAAGCTCGTTGATGGCACCGTAACAGTGCATTATCAAAACAATCAAATGCCCTCCCTCGAATTCCCAGTATGCTCGTCTCAATTTAAGGCCTTAGTACCCCTTTTCCCAGGTACCAACAGACTTCGGCTCGACTACACGAGCTCTAAGCACACTCACGGAGAGCTGAATTCTTCATGGATTACCGTCAACTATGTACCGACTACGAACTGCCCGCCGCTGCAGCTGGCTATCTTGGTGGCCAAGGACTCTTCAAGAACATTCGATTCCGTGCCGAACAGGGTCGAGCGTGAGGGGAATGGGCTGGATGCTGCCGTTCGTAAGTTCCGAATGGCAGCTTATCTGTGGCAGGCTTTCACGGCCGAGCAGATGGCATTGCATGCCAAGGCGGAGAAGACACACGCAGATCCTCACCGTCCTGCAGCCGTAGTAGACTACAGATCGTTCAGATTCGAGGAGGAATGGACCCATGGCTCATTCAGCAGTCGCGACCAAGAGAATGGGACTATGCGATCAGAGGCCAGGGTTCACATTGTGGAGATGGACAAGACGGTGGCCGAGATTCGTGACGCCGACTTGGCCCAGCAAAATCAGGATGCAAAGAACCCCGGTGGTCTGTTCGATATTGCAATGGGCGCTCTCAAGGATTACTTCAAACCGCAACCGGGACAAAAGCACTACGTGGCTGCTCTGATCCTGGATTCGCACTGGGACCCTTCTAATCAACTCATCACAGGCCATGCTGCTTTGGGTGGCGGCAATGGTGAGGTAAACCTGGGGTTGTTCGGATCGCATTGTCTGTGGAGCTATCCGACATGCATTGAGGAAGTTGACGCCTGCTTCACGGACTGCAACCCTACAGACTCGAAATTCGTAGCCAACGACTGTCGGGAGGCTGGCAGTAGCTGGGAAGCATGCAACATCGGAATTGGTTCACATCTTCATGAAGTCGGTCATTTGTTCGGCCTACCCCATCGATCTTCGGGAGTCATGTGTCGCGACTATGTGCGCCTACATCGCAGCTTTGTCGCCCGCGAGGCGTTCTGTACTAGGACCAAGGAGAAGGGCGGACCGGTGGCTGATAAGGAGGAGTGCCAATGGACTTGGCTGGACTATTTGACCCTTCGCACGCATCCTTGCTTCTTGACGTCAATGGATAACATGACAACGGACATGGGAGTTATGGCCTGGCCAACTGATCCAGACTCGGTCATGATCACTTCGCAAGCCGGACTATCTCACATCGAACTCTATGCCGATGGCGAGGAGGAATGTTGCGAGACCATGACGTTTGACAAGGATACGCGCTCTACCATGCTGCGGGAGAAGGATTTGCGTTATAAACTACCAACAAACAAGCGGCTGGCTCCGTTCCGTATGGTCGCCCGCTCGTTCGGAGGAGGAAGGTTCGAAACTGCAGACTTTAAGCGACTAGCGGCTGTCGATTCCAACTTCAAGCTCGATGGAAGGACATATTGGAGAAGCCCACGCGTTGGTTCATCCAGCCTGGAGGATTCAGAAAAGCACGAGGTGGTCTGCACCCCGGCGCGTCAAGGCGACGACAACAAGAGCAGGATCATGAAGCGCATAGTCGTCTACTCCGGCAGCTATCTCAACGGCATAGAGTTTGTTTATGACGATGACTCACGCCAGTTGTTTGGAAACAAGGGCGGGAAGCCTGGGGGTGACACTTTTGATCTGAGTAAGTCATACGGATCTAAAGTCCTGATAGCCGATGATGCTAACTCTTTTGCCATTAGACATTCCCCGCGGCGAGCAGCTTGCCGGCTTTAAAGTGAAGTCGGGAAGCTGGGTGGACGCAATTCAGATCCTGACAGATCAAAACAGGCGATCGACATGGTTTGGCACCGCGAGCAACGGTACTCTTACTACGTAAGTTGCGTCTTAATTATCGATCCTCGACAAATAAAAAATTCAGTGTGACTAACCCAGCGCTTGTAGGACGCACCTCGTACCTCCCAGGGGTTTCCGCATCTGTGGTGTCGCTGGATCATGCGGCTCATGGGTGGATGCTTTCCAAATCGTTTACCGACGTGGTTGAACTCGCACAAGCCGCATACCTTTACCCCAACACACAAAAGACCCCGATACTTCACGATCAAAATCACATCAAAATACCGATACACATCCCGCCAATCTTTTATACCCACGACTATATTCAGGAGCCACACGGGAGGCCGATGACCGTCACTCGAAGCTACAGTTTTCCAGCGACACATTTGAACAGCAGGAACCGCATATGGTCCGGTCTGCTCCATTGTTTGCCGTACATACCATGGTTGTCTCATACCACTTTCCGCCACTTTCGCCTCTTTGCTTCTCCTGGCTTCTTTGCTTCTGGTTGATCCTATCTATACAGTCTACCGCAGCGCAAATCTCGACCCAATCAGTTCCAATAATAATTCTCCGACAAAAGAAAATGGCTAATAACTACTGGATCGCGATGGCCGGGAAAGCGCAACGGTTGTCCTCTACTAATCAGTCCTCTTGTTTTGCATGGGTTTGGGTCGGTGTTTCTAACACATGAGCTGGGATAGATAATGTGGACTCAGCTTGCTCTGCGCTCCAGATCGTCAGGGCTTTTATCTTTGTTTCTTTTGTTGAGGGATAACCCTTGTGATTAGTACATAGAGCCTGGGAATAACAGAAGAGGCCATGACTTTCGCAAAAAGAATGATCCATCCATTATGCAATACCATCATGAAACTACCGACTATATGAACTCTTTGAAATAACCGAGCACCTTGTCTGACTCCTGGTAGTGGGGTAGAACCCGCATCCTGACCTTGTGGCAGATGAAGGCAAATTCGCATGCAATCACCAGCCACTGTCAAAATAAACTTTGACGGCGGAGAGCCTAACGGACAGCAATTAAAGGGGAAGTGTTCTTCATCGAGCCTTGTGCTGTATGTCTTCGGCTACACGCTAGCGCCCCGAAGAACGCATTTTCCGCCAGCTGTCCTTCCTTCACTCATCCATTCCCTTTCTAATCCATTGGAGCACCAGTCGCTCCTGTCATGGTGATAAGCCAGCGGCTCAAACCCACCTCCAGCGCCCAAATATCAAGTGAAAATTCTCAGTGCCTTTTCCGAGGATAACTGGAAAAAAAAAAAAAAAAAAAAAAGAAAAAAAAAGTTCCAAGCAAAATTGCGAATACAATCAAAGTGAACCTGTCATCGACCGCTCATCCCATCGACGATACGGGCCTGCTCGGCCGGGGAGAACATGGTAGCGCCCTGCTTGAGGGCGTGTACCAGCATGGGCACGGCGTCGTTCTTGAAGTCGTCGGCGGCCCTGATCTTGTCCAGGTCCTCGGCAAATTCCTTGGTGGCTTGCTGCAGGTAAAAGGCCTCGAATTCGGGAGAGGCAGTCTTTTGTGCGGCCGCTGGCTTGGTTTGTTTTGAGTTGTTGGTGTTCATATTGGGAAATTTTTGAGAATTTTGAGTAAGATTTTTTTTTCTTCTTCCCTCCTCCGACGGGCCAAAGTGTTCCTGAGACCTTTGACGTTCCCGCTCAGTAAGTATGAACAGATGTTCAGGCAAGTGAGTTTTCAATGTCTTGGATTGAGGTTTGGTCTGAGATTCCTTTTTGCGCCAGATAGAGGCAAGCTGCAAGGTGCATTGTAGTGGACATGATGTCTTGGTACAGACAATTATCAGGTACGTTTCCCTCGAGTAGCCGCATGTGGGGCCGCGCCGGGCGGGTCATCCCCACGCCACGCCACACCATCTCACCTCCATTTTCCAGATTTCCGGCCGGTGTATATTTATCGGCATTTTACGATCAAATGTTTGCCTTGTTCTCGAAAAACAAAAAGCCCCCCACAACTATATATTGTATATGTAGCCTGTAAAATAATGCTACGATGGTTCCGATGCGCCTGCACCTGCCGAGTCATTAACTCACATATCCCCGCCGACCTACCATAGTACTACAATTCGACTTGAATTGATGTCACTGTGATGGCAGAGGGAAAGTTTGTAACCGAGTGTGGCCTTTTTCTTCAATATCGAAAAACGAACACGACTGGAGATCCCGGTGTGGGGGGTACTGCAATAAAAAAAAAAAAAACACACACACAGTTTTCTGCATAGCCTTGCGTGTCTAGTGAAGTCCAAACTACCTAGGCATAATAGATCGGTTGCATAACTGAATGAGTTGACACATGATTGCACGTCGAAAGATATGTCCTGTTCTGGACATAACCCTTGTCGATTGTCATAACGGTGTACTGTTATAGCGGGAAACCAAGTCACCCAGAACATAGCAAGCTTTGAAAAGAACCACCACGGACCTTGAACGGATAAACAACTTGTTGGTACCATGAACGGGAAGGCTATCCATCTCAGGGCCAGCATTTCAACTATTTGGGCGCTGATGCTGTTGAATCGAAACTTGAAGAAAGTCACTAGTTACGAAAACGGACTGCCGGTCTTATTGGAATCTGGTGAGAAAGAAAGAAGAAAGAAGGAGAAAGAAGGAGAAAAAAAATAAAAAATAAAAACCCCCGGCAGAAATTCAGCTACCGGGAGATTTGGCAATGAGCGAATAACATCCCATACGTTCTGCAGGCTGCTATGATCACGGTTGGCAAAGTCTGTCAGGATATATGCTAAGCTCCTTGTTTCCTCAAACCAAGGAACTGGCAACTCCTAGAGGATTGTTGCCGCCCAGCCACCCAATCTCTCCATGTCATGCATTTTCAGAGCCAGCATAAAACCCAGTCGGCGGGCAGAAAGGCAGCCCAAAACCAGCATGGGGTGGTCACATCGGTGGATATGTGCATTTCAAAGCCGTGACAAATCTCCTAAAGTAAGTTGAGTGTATCTGAAGTGACACTGCATTATCTATCAGCACATTATAAGTTCTACAGTGTTGATTATTGCATTTGGTATACTTGGTGTTGACTAAAGAGTATATGTTCCGCGGCGAAAGAAGTATGCGACGTTAATCTACTTTCAAGTCAGCTTTTGATAACAGCAACAGGATTATTGTCCAATCTTAGGTACAGATTATATTTTGGAAAAGTGCTGCGGACGAGCGAAGGTGGCGACCGTACCAAAAAGAGCTAACAAGCTGCCAAGGAATATTCTGAATCGTATTGGAATATTGCTCGTAAAACCTCCTCGTCACTCGTTGACTCGAGGCAAATCAGTCATGAGTAAGCGATCAATGCGTGCATAGATACGGAGTGTTCTCGTCCTGGCCAGACGCTCGCACTGCCGCCGGCACTAGATTAGCGACTAGCATTTATCAGATACCGCTCATAGATAAGTCTTTCTTCAGTGATCAATGTATAATTGGAGTAGTAAACACCCACGATGAATACGTAGCATGGGACCGGGAATCATGCATAGCAACGTCCAAGTCCGCGACCAGGTGCCGCTATTATGTTTTAGGCTGTTTCTGTTGTGTTGTTGTTGCGTACTCAGTAGTATAAAAGATCACTGGAATTACTTCTTCTTATTAATACCATATTTACAGCTTCGTTCATCCTCTTATACTTTGAAGAAAGCTTGCTCTTGAGATTTTACAAGAGGTTTGGAGCGGTTTAACAATTTTTTTATAAATACCATCATGCACGGTGCGATTTTCTTATACTCACGACCATTGCTTTGGCCTTTATATAAAATGCCATTGTCAACGTTACTACCAAAGACTGGCTAGGCCCGGATGATGAAGGGTTTTTGGTAGCGCAAGGTTGAGACCCGTGGAGGCCTTTTCTTTTGTCATGTCAGAATTATCGAATGAGTGTGTGTGGTCTCGGTGTTGAGTATACATATACGATTTGACCAGTAAGATATCTTCGGAAAGCCGCGGAACAGGGCAAAGGAGGTAAAATACTACAGGCTGAGCGAGACTGTGGAGGTGAAAGATCGGAGATGGTCCAAGCCATGATGATGGATCGCTTGGTACAGCTTCCTTGTGTTCCTTTCGCTCTCAAACCAGGAATGAAAGAAGCAAGGGTTATGTGAGGTTGGTGACGTTGAAAGGATGAGGCGAATGCTTGTCTGCCCAAGGTGATCTACCTAGACAAAAAGATGACAAGAGAAAGCCAGTTGTATGTATCGTTACCTGATAGGGTAGGTACCTGGCACATTATTGTCTGCACGTTCATCATCCAGCAATAGTGAAACGGAAGCAGAGGTCTCCTGCCTTGCTTAATCTTGAGATATTAAACATGGCCCTGTTAAGGTGACCCAAGGGTTAAGTTGATTAGTCAAGGCAGCAGTAGCTAATACCTGTCAACCAAGGGGAGAGGTCAGCCGCAGCTGGATTGCGACTGCCGAGCGTTCAAGGATTTAAATGCCTAAGGTAGGTAAGGTAGGTAGGTTCCTACCAAGAAATACAAGGTACCTAAGGTACGTTGGCTTGGATATGACCCAAGGACAATTATTTGCGGTGAAGACAAAAACGAGAACGTTGGTTGGCTTGGTTGGGTACCCGAAGGATCACGCTGGTCAATTTTGTTGGCATGGTTAGATCGTGACTAAGCTAATTTGTATCGGAGGAATGGAAGATTGAAAGAAGAATTCCATGGCCCGACAAAAACATAGCAACACTGAGTTGAGTTGAGTGAGTGAGTGAGTAAAACTCCACTCACTACCTGAAAGCATTCATCACCACTGCAGTCTTGCACAGCCCTGGGTGGAGTCATCCGATCCTTCAGACCCACCTGCCCACTGGGTTCCAACCCGCGTCGAGGTCCCCAAGCACCGCTACTTCGGGGCATCGACCCTTGTTGTCCGAACCGACATTGAACATGGATTGGATCCCACCGCCTCACGTCGCACAGCACAGCTTAGCTTTCAAAGAGCAGCGCCCAGAATTGGGCTTGCCAGCACAGCAATTTCACAACTTGTTGTATTTTCCCCCCAAAACCTCGCTGCCTGCCCCGGGCGGGTCTCCCAACTTCGGTGACAGGTTCCTAAACCGGGGGGACGCGAAGTCCACCCGAGCATCCCAGCTACAGCCCTTCCAACGACGTGCTCGTTGTCAGCATCTTGATCTCTAGAGAGGTTCGGGACCCCTGGTTGAACGGTTTGGGAGATGTCTGTAATTAGCGTACCGTATCTGCGGTCCAGGGTGTCTGTCGAATGGTTCGTGTATTTTGGGGTTTGTATTATTTAGTAGAGCTGACCCCGCTGGACAAGAAAGATGAAGGAAGGGGTGAATGTGCTTCAAACAGTGAGCTGAACGAAATAAACAGAAGGGCTTTTCTCACTCGTTTCTAATTGTTTTTATTTTTACTTTTATTTTTATTTTTCCAACTTGCTCAATCTCAAAACGGTTCCCTCTACTTCTGGGCACTATCTTTCCATCTCTCTATCTATCTTACATTCCACATTCCTCGTCGCCTAATTTCAGTCATCAGCAAGAAAAGCGCAAGGCTTATCTTACATACGCCACAGCAGCCTCAACTTAGTGGAGTGGCAGAGTAGCTCTAAAACATCCTGTCGAAGCTCCCGGGTCATCATCATAATCATCATCAAGACGAAAAGAGCATAGCAGCAAAAAGGGCTGCTTACAGTATCGTTACTCTCGGGACTTGGGCATTGCACTGCCTGCCCGTTTTAGGGATCAAGCACGAGCAGGGGCTCAGTGTGGTTAGTGTTGCAGTAATTGGCGCTACTAACCACCCTACCTACCATTTTTCAACACACCCACACCACACCACAACAAGCAACACACCACACACACGAGACCACCCCCCGCTTCGGTAGGCTGCTCTGACAGGAAGCGCACTAGCGTCTCTCTCTGTCCTTGAATTTAATATTACCTATATCCAAACCCACCACACCCCTCGGTCATCCTCAGTCCTTCTGGGCTTTTGTTTCCCCTCTCTATCCATGGTCACACATTGGAAGACAGATCCCATAATGGAAACACAAACCAGACAACCTCGGAGAATAAATCAACTCCATAGACCCCAGATATATGTCAACCTTGAGTTTGGCGTATCTTGGTCCCAGGCTCACCTGCCAAACCGCCATGGCATTGAGTATAGATCAAGGGGCTTGAGAGATAAGACGGGAGGAGGCTCATATTCACGTCAGGTGCCACCACCAAACACCAACTACCTCGAACCGATCCCTGTTGTTGCCTTTGCCTATCCATATACCGTCGACGATAGCAACCAACTACAGCTCTATTATCACCCTGATCAGTTCCTGCAGCTGCCTGTGGATTCAAACTACGAGTTTTACCAGTCAGATCATTCGGAACAACAGCAACAACCACAACATGCCCCTATTCCTCCTCGTACTTCATCATTAGCAAACTCACAGGAAACCCCTCAGCCTGCTTCACAGACAGCCAACATTACTACTGTTCCGTCTCTGCCTGTAGACATCGGCACCAGGCCCGCCACACAAACCACCATCACCTCCAGCCGTGACCCAGCCCCTCGAGGTCGGCAGTTCTCAAATCCCAGGAGGTTTCAGCCACAGCTGGAGAGTCCTATAGAAGAGCCCGAGGAGCACAGGCCGTCACGCGAATCCAGGACACCGGTGCACTCCAGAGGTCGCTCCGCACCACCACCAATCGCCGACAGCCCCTGGAACGTCCAGGCACAGCCGGCAATGTTCCAGTTTACCCAGCAGTCAGTTCCTAGTGCTTCATCACCAACGCAGTCGGCGGGCTCCGTCGCCATGCAGGGAAGGTCGATCTCTCAGGGCGATGCGCGCCTGTGGAAGGCCCTTCCTGAGCCGCCAACCTCATTCCGACTCGGCGAAGAGGGGATGCCCTGGGATGCCCTATCTTGGCCAATGGGATATGAGCCCGAGGCGGACCCAGAGCATACTCGCGTGAGCTCCTCATATCCTGGAGAGCGCCGTCTACCCCCAAGCTTTCCGACCGCGCCCTCGAGCCGTTACTCGCCACGTGATGGGAGTGCAAGTATGACATATCTCCCCTACAGCCCAATCCCCGTTGCAAACATCCAAATCACCTCTCCGGTACAAACACCAGGAGTGTCACGACCATCCGCTACGGCTGTCACGTCACCCGAGGGTCGGGATTTGGGAGCACTGTCGGTGGCCATGATGACCATTGACAATGGCTTCGAATCACAGTGGTGGAACCAAGGCGAGCGCGAGGCCATCCAGGTCCGCACGGCACCAACAACACCGGTGCTCGGCAATAATAACAATAACAACGACGAAGAAAGCGGGGTGAGATTCATCAGCCCTGATTCTGCCCACCATCAGCTACGAATGCAGGACTTCTCGGCTGCTACACTTGGCTGGGCTCTTGCTACACCCCCTCTTTGGCAACAGTCGTCTCGTTCAAACGATGGCCAAAGTCGTGGCCACCAGCACCAACCATCGAACGCGCCTAGCTTCAACACGGAGAGCATAGTGTCGCCCATGACGCCACCGACGTACTTTAACATGAGGAGGACGCTTTCGACACGATCTGACGACGCTTATTCAACAATGGGACGGTATGCGTGAATCGAGATAATCCGGTCACAAGGAGGATATTTACTTTTAATGTTTCTGTTCATTACAATCTAATTACTGCATAAAGAGGAATGAAAGGGAATAACATGGGGATTTTCTGAAACATAGAAAACATAGTTCAGATATTCATCAGTGGTTCGAATTGGCATATATTTCCAATAATGTAAACTATCGCTACTGATCACAGGACACTTGGGAAACTACACTATACAGCTTGCTCTTAGCGAGAAGCAAGCGGAAACTACATGGCTGACCCAAGAAAATGCTTTTCTAACCAGCTCATTGCTACATTTGACATTCTGAAACCCCTGAACATGCGTTTTTATCTGCATTGGCTTGATTCATTGCCGTTCTACCGACGCACTATGAGAAACAAACGGGTACACAACAAAGCCCCTGATCTATAAACAGACAAAAACGGCCAAGTCAGCATAGGAAGCATATCATTCTTGGCGGCGGCAACATAATTCCTCACGGCAAGGGTGTGGTTCTATAAGGTAAGGGAAGAACATGGTTTAAAGACCAAGAGAAAACAACTCACATGCCCGGCCCAAACGAATTGTTGTTGGGTGAGGAAAGGATCAACAAGAAAGTCTTCTGCATCTTTTTCCAATCTCCGCCGTAGGTAGCATTCGGGTTACGGGAAGCGAAGGAAATCGGGGGGTTTTTTTTTTGTTTTTGGTGGGCGTTGAATATTCTTTTTCTTTCTTTTCTTTCTTCTTTCTCTTTGGGTTGGGCCTTGGGTTCAAGATGTGAATCCTTCCCGCTCGATCCATGAAAACAGGGGAGGGGGTCCCGCTTTCACAAGGGCGCGAGCCATTCTCTTTTCTCTATGTGGTTCCGCTACTCTTTTTCTCCTCAAAGGAATCAACCGTTTCCATTCACCGACGGGAAGAAAATAATCGGAGTGTTCCACATGATGGAATAGTGAAAAAAAAAACAGGAACAGCCTTTGCGGCCACTCCATCATCTGGGCGGTTATCTTGTTTCGAGTATGTCGCCTGCCTACGTGATAACATTCAGGGGTGGAGTTCAGTCTGGTTTTTTTTCGTTTCCTTCCTCCGCACTTCTTCCTCTACGCATGTTTCAACGTGGACGTATAGACAGACCGCTAGTCTAGTGGAACAATGTATCGTGACAAACCAACCCCGCCCTTCCCAAGATCAACGCAAACAAGGACCATGCTGCTGCCTGCGACCCCATGAAGAGATGGAGTCTAATGAGGGGGCTTTTTACTCACACACACACTCTCTCTCTCCTCTCTCTCCTGCATCTGCAACGTCCTCCTGCAAGCTGCGATCCGTAAATGAAAAATAAAACTTAAACGGCCATCTCCGTGGTAGGAACGAAGATGCGCCGACGGATGAAAAGGGAAGGAGGGGAAGAAAAGGCACACAAGACGAAACAAAGGGGGATTGGTCATGGTGGTGTGATGTTGGGGTTTGGCATGGAAGGATCGTTAGGTGGTATTCGGGCTCTTCAAGAGTTTACTTTACTAGATGATCTGTCTCGATCTGGAGTGTTTGAATGGGTTAGTACATGTTCAAGTGTTCTTGATATTCCCTGGTGCTTGATACTTGTAAATAACCAAAGAGGGCTGGCTATAGGTTATGTGAGGGATATCTCCAACGTCAAGCCTACAGCTGATTCTAGACTACCTACCTACCTACCTACCTAAGCTACATTCAAAGGGCTGGTCACGCGACTGGTATTAATGGGATGATGCATGGTGCCTTAGACTTACTGAGTAGGCTACCCTATTCGTGAAGGAGACATAGATGCTTCAAGTACGTCACAGGCATCTAATCCATACGCCTTTTGAACTTCAAGCTGTGTTATATCACACTGCAAATCTAGGAAGTATCCATATGTAAGCCCCTTCTTTCAACCTGGGAGGACAATGGTTGGTAGGTACCAGATATGTACCGTAGCTTTAAAAATAGCAGGAATCGCGAAGTGCTAATCTCCGATCAACTTCGGGGTAAAGTTCATCAGCAGAAGAAGAGCTAAGCCTGCTTTTTTTTTTTTTTTTTTTTTTTCTCTTTCCGACAATGAGCAATGAGGAAACACTCCGAGATTAAACACACACACACACACACACAGAGGTACGTCGAGAACGGCAATGGGTGCACCGCCTCAAATGTGTCAGAATAATACCTCTAATCAACACCTGCAATCCTTCCCGCTTAGGCCAAGACTTGTATTTTCTTTTTGTCTTCGTAGCTGCCTTGCATGTGATGAGAGAGGGCAAAAAAAGCCCCTTTTCCAATCAAGGGAGTAGCGGCATTCAAGGTAACAACCGACAAATGAACGATGAAGCCACGCAATACAATGAGCCCTCCATAGCAGTGGCAGCAGCAGCAGCAGCTAACACGGCGAGCAGAACCAGAGACCACCCACCACAAGTGAAGCAAACAAGACGCTTGTGGAGTGGTGGGGGCTTGAAAAGGATCGTGGACCCAAGAAAAAAAGCCCGTTTCGTATTTTTCCCTCTTTTCCAAGGGAGATGGAACCAATGTTTGGTGTTCTGCTTAGCTGTGGTGTAGGGGGATGATGTGGAAATCAGATTGACGGCAAAATGCCACCAAAAAAATCAGTCCCCATCCATGACCAAATGTTTCTGGGTCCTTGTGGACACAGGCAAAAAGGTCACTGCATATGTTGTATTACTTGACCAGGAGCTCCAGATTGGGTTCCCACAGCCTGCCTTGCCCTGAAGTATTTTGTAAATCCGTATCGATTACCTTTTACGGGCCAACTAGCAAAAAAAAAAAAAAAAAAAAAAAAAAAAAAGAAACAAAGCAATCAGAAAAGCTCGCGCTCGTAACTGCAAGGTTCCAAAGTGGGTGTATTGCCATGTCGCTTGTAGTTGTGTTTCGTAAATAAATCAGTTGGTTGGTTTGTTTCCTTGTCCTTCAATGAGAGTATGGGAAATTCTGCTGCCTAGAATATCATCCCCACATGCATGTAAGCTAATACGCCAAGCATACCTAGTTTCGTTCTCTCCCCCATGGCTTGCGCATTCATTGTTCCCAGAATAAACTGAAGAGGGTTAGGGTCTATCTTTCAAGGTGGTGAGCGACTTGGCGACTAGACTAGGTAGTTCTAGTCCAGGGGGTTATAAGGGGGTCAGTCAAGCCAAAGCCACCACCCGAGCACAACAATGGGGAAACAATCCAACACAAACATACGACAGCGGCGTCATCATTGCTCAAAATGGGTCTTAGCTTGTTTCTGGAATAGTTTTCAGCTCAAGTCGTACCAACTTTAAGCCTACCAACCTCACCAACCAAAGATCGTCTTGTAGAAGACGGAATAGAACAATGAGGGGAAAAAACCAATAAAAAAAAGACATAACACCTCCCAAAGTCCGTCAACCATCCCGCTTTGCTATCCCGATCCGGCGCTATCAAAATGTACACTCTCCTAGCACACCCATGTCCTTAAAAACGCTCATGCTGCAAAGAAAAACACAATATAAAAAAAGTAAACGATAACAGCTTGTTTGAATGGACTAGAAGGGCATATATACCGAGTTCCGAACACATGGCCTAAAAGCCAACCAGACGCCCCTGGATATGGGTATGATGGTGATAAAAGATTATAGAAAAAAAAAAAAAAAAGAACGCTCCCGAATTTTCTTGGGTATCTGTACCTGAAACCAATAAAGATATTACCCAGGCAGTAATTTAAATGGCCCGACACGGGCCTTTGTAGATTCGGGATAAGACTAGCTGTCCACGCGTGCTTTCCATCATAGGTCTGACTGTAGGCTGTAATGCTAGTTGAGCCCAGAAAACGGACGGGAGGGATGAGTCCAAGTCAAACAGGGATTAAATGCGCAAACCATCGTGTTCCTTGTCTGATATTCTTGGGTGTGTTCATGAAAAGAAAAAGTGGAAGACCACTCAGGCCAACCGATCAAATAATAGTTGGTGAATGGCGGCCAACGCACTAAGGGTCGTCGTAGTCGTCGTCGCTCTAACCGAAAATCCCCAAGGAGCCGTGGCCGAGTATGATGGAAAAGTTATGTCAATAGAATATCCTACTCCTCGCAAATTGAAGTCATCTCCATGCCGCTGCCGCCGTACCCGCTGCCACCCTCCAGAAGAGGCTGGCTCTGCGGTGGCATAGAGCCTTGAGAAGCACCGACGGTGGGGGTTACGCCGGCGCTTGATCCTGCGTCCGCGGCGTCCGAGGCTGACGCGGCTACAGCTTGATTCGAAGACGGAGAGTTGTTTGCCGCGTTTCCATCCGATGAAAATTCACGTTGAAGCGGCGACTGATGTGACGGAGAATTCGACTTCCTACTGTTCGAGTCTTCCTTGGTTCCGCCTCCTCTGGATGACGTCCGAGGTGATACTCGTCCGACCTGCACAATGGGCACACCGTTAGTTATATGATTTGATCCGGGGCCTCAAAGGTGGAAAAAAAAATTATCAACCCAACGCCTTTAGAGAACCACTGCCACTTACCTGTTTGGCCCATCTAAGGCCGCAGCTGTTACATAGATCACGTTGCCCGCTCGGCCCCCTGCGCCACTCTGGCGTGCTCCGAGTGTGACAGTTGGCGCAGTCACGCACCAACCCGGCGCTTCTCCGTCGTTTCCGCTTCTTCTTGTTGGAGAGCAGCTGACCCAACTCCTCGGCCAACAATCGGTTGTCCTTCTCCATCTGGCGCAGTTCGTACTGCCAGCTTGTGCAGCGCGTCGGCCCCAGCTCAACGAAGATATTGTCATCAGGTTTGGGGTAGTTGAGAGGCAGTCCCGTAGCTGCCTGATCGCTGGTTGTGGTAGAGCTCTCTTGGCCCTTGCTTGGTGTTGCGGATGTTCTGTCCTTGGACACAGTACTTGAGAGGGCATCTGTGGACACCGATCTGTCTGCCGGGGTCACACTTCCTTCGGCAGCCACGCCCGGCTCGGAATTGGCCGCGCTCTGCTGAGATTTTCTGCCACTAGTCGCCGAGGCACTCGACCTCGAAGACGCCTTCACCAACTTCGTCTGTGCCAGGATGAAGGTAGGTTTTTGGCCTACAGGTGTGTCACCAGGGTATAGAGTCGTGCTCGCCTGCAAGACCTGGCCCCTGCGATTCTGTACCTCGTGTTTGCACGTCACAATCTTGCCCTTACGCGCTTTCTCTATTGTGCGCCCGAACTCTGCCCTTGACTCTTTCCGCATGAGATCTTGTATGCTCGTGCCCACGAGATCTTGAGGTTGCAAGTCGAGCAGAGACCGGACATGAGATGATACAAACAGGAACATTCCCGATACGGATAGCTTGGTCCACAGTTCGCTATCACCAATGCCGCCGTTCGCCTCCACATCTTTCTTGCTCAGGTGATAGACGGGTCGCTGGCGTCCAACCAGAATGATGAACTTCCGGCCTTTGCCGGGCTCAACACATAGGGTGCCGTGGCTCTCGAACCACGTGTATCCTGCCTTTTTTCGAGAGATACGATAGACTGTGTTGACGATCGGATTCGTCGTTGTTGCATCCTTGAGCTCCCTCATAACAGGTATGAGATCTGACGGATGGCATATTGACATGAGTCCAGTACCCTGCGTATTGGGTCCCACGAGCTCAGCCGCGTCGTACCCAAGTACCTTCTTGCACGATGGTGACAGGTAAAGAAAGGTTCCCTTCAGCGACAAAACGTGTACGACATCGTCCGAATTTTCGAGAAGCATCTTGTCCCAGGATTGGCGGTGCCAGTCAGAGGCCAGGCCTTGGGGCTTAGCCTGCCGCAGCAGTCCCGAGACGTCGTCGGCTGATAGTGTTTGACTGCTGTCTTGCTCCGGCGCTAAAGTTGCATCGGCTCCCGGAGGCGGACCAGTCCATATGTATTGGCCCATATCCATATGCCTGTAGTTGATCTGCATCTGCCCGCCAAACTCTTGCTGAGCGATAGCATCTGGACACTCTACAACGTCGATTTGGAAACCTATATAATAACGGAGCTCCTGTTCCTCCCACGGGATGGGAATCATGGTGAGCAGGTTGAGGAACGGCTTGCCACCTTTGCGGTAGTTGATCAGACTCTGCTGGATCTCCTTGCGTTCAGCAATGGCCTTTTTGAGGCTGAAGACTGCGTCATCCGCGACAAACTCCCTCTTCACCCCTGCCTCCACCTGACCATCTGGAGCTTGTAGAAAACGGCAGTTTTTGCCAATGATTTCATGCTCGCTGTAGCCTGTTAGGTTCTGGAAGTTGCTCGAGACATAAATGATAGGGCAGTCAGGCAAGTTAATGTCAGAAACCACAAAGGCGCATGACATGTCGACGGCCCCGAGGTTGATTTGAGGGTTTTTTCTAGTCGCAACCATGTACAACGCCCTAACCATGTCGAATCCTGTCTTTGAGTATATGCTCTTGGTTTTTGGAACCCCACCGGATGGCGTCGTTGAAGGCCCTATATTCGCCGGCGGAGTTGAAAGTGCTGTGGCGTCTCTGGCCGAAGACAAATCGGAAGCTCCGTGTGGCCCAGCGGGCACCTGTGGTGTGTTTTTGATCGGCATGGGTGCCGCTGGGCCCTGCATGTTAATAGCTGCTTGCATATGGGCTCCATCCGGGGCCGGCCCAGTGTTTGAATTAAAATTCTGCCCAGAGTTGAGCATATCCGAGTCGTCGTCCTGCGTGTTCATCATTCTTCTTGTGTCATTGGTGGTTGGAAGGGTGTCTGGCAGCATGTTCATACCAAATCCATCGGAGCCCATGTTATCCATTGAAACCGTATTGTTCATGTACTGATCTCCGAGTTGCCCTGATGAGAACATCGGGCCCATACTTGTCGGGCTCGTTGTCACGGGGTTCATATTCAAGGACGAGAAAGCAACCATGTTTCCGAGCATCTCGGGCGACAGGGTCGAGAAATCGTTCGAGTCAGACATGCCCATCATACCCATGTTGGTGTTTCCTTGATCATATTGACCAGTAGCTGAGTTTGACAGTCCCATGTTGCCCATGGCCGAGTTTCCCATGTTGAAGCCATTTCCCATCGGGTTTTCTTGTAGGGAGTTCATATTTCCAAAATGATAGTTGAAGGCATCATTGTTGTTGCCAAATTCCAACATCGAAAGCCGCCGCCCATCGTACTCTAAAGCTTGTGGAGAATACGGATGAGTAATGCTCCGTCGCCTTTGAAGTTCGTGAGTATTTTCACGAATGATATCGTCAAAAGAGTCCCCATCCAACATCGGAGAGTCGGCTATGGCAGACATGGGGTCGTCTTGGCCCATCTGCGACCTGCCCCCAATGACCGCCGTCTGTTGTTGTCCGGCATTCTGATATTGCTGTCGCTGATGCTGCTGTTGACGATGCTGCTGCTGTTGCTGTTGTTGTTGTTGATGGTGCCGTTGCTGTCGCTGTTGGCGCTGCTGCTGCTGGTTGGCGAGTTGTTGGCGCTGCAGCTGCTCAGCGGTGAGCTGCGTACCGTAATAATTGTTGTTCATGTCGCAGTTATGGCTTGGTCGAGGATCTCCACGTATGGCTCAGAGCCTAGTGACTGGTCGACTTCACCAGGTTGGGGGAGCGGCATGTACCGCAATATGATATGACCCCGGCGATCCGTCTTTCGCCCCCCAATAACCGTAAGTTGTTCCAGTAGGCTCAGACGAGAACCCTGACTCTGTAAGAATATCTCATCCGATGAAGTGGGTACCCGGCGGCGGGCTTGCTTGCCCATAGGTCGCGCATCCAAAGACTCCCGCCAAATCAAACTCTCCCAGATCGGGCTCGATAGATGATGTGTGTATGGTGGTATTTGTCGCTTGGCGGGGAGTGACCAGGTTCGAGGGAGGGTCGCGATTCGTCGCAGGGATCAATGTTGCACCAAGTTGCAAATTCGCAATGTGAGTCTGGAAAGTAGAAAATGGGAGACGGACGTCAACACCGATACCTTCTACCGCCGAGCCTGTTACTGGCGGGTTTGCTTGCTGGCCGAGGTGGCAAAGCGTCGTGGTTGATGGGTGATTGATGGATGGATACCTGGGATGGGGATAGTTTGCTTACCTATAAAGAGTAAAGCGCACTCTTTCCCTTGAACCCCCCGCCGGGCGGTGAACCTGCGCAGTTTGCGATTGTCGATGACAAACAATTCCGTGTTCGGCGGGCGTCGATTGGAATACCAATTTCGTGGGTCCGGATAAGGAAAAATCCTTTGGGTCGAGTCGAGAGTGAAAATGAAGTTGTTGCGTCACTGGGTTGCATAGAATGCGGCGCTGTCGGTTATTGGTGAGGTCGGCGCAGACCCGTCAAATGTGCTAAAGGGCACGGGAAACGGACAGTTTTGTTGTATGTATTTCTTCGGTCGATCAGGGCGGAGGTACGGCAGAACCGAGTAGAACAAGCGGCAAAAAAAATATATATATATATATATATATATAATAAGAATAAGAATAAAAAACGACCATGTATTCACTCCTGACTATGTGGCGTTTTGGGTTGGGCAAATAAGGCTCCAGACTTGAAAAATAATGTCTGCCAGAATTTTTATCGTAAAACTCGCTAAGGGGCAATTCGTGTCAGGGTCGATCGGAAGAAAAGAAATATTCGAGTGCCGAACTCGTCGTCATGGATTTTTTGTCCTCAATTTTGATGCTTTTAGCTTCTACCCCTTCCTTGCGTCTATCAATGCTAAATTGCCGTAGGTATGGTAATTAGGTCGGTAGCTAAGGTAAAGTAAGGTACTTAGTTGGTTTACTCCTCCTGCGCTACGGGGCATGCCATATCGAACACGGGAATGATTGCTGGGAACTTGGGAAGCAGCAGGACCCCACCCTGAGCTTTGGGTTTCACCCCACCTGTACGTGTCCATACTTCCCCAACTTCGGGACCAATCAGATCCAAGTGCAGTGACATTACCGCACCTCACACACTGGTTATCGACCACCCACACGCATGTGCCAAATGCAGGCAAGACCATATTGTACTTCTCGGCCGACAAAATATCTCAGCTGGGGGCAGGGTGGGTAAGATGACCGAGACAGCTGCAACGAACCTAGATTACTGCGCAGCCGATGTTTGTATCCATGGCCAGCATAATCCCTGCTTCTGGAGCTAGGAAAGGACGGTTCAACGTGTTTTTACAGACTTTGTCAAAAGGCAATCTTCTCTTGACGCAGTGAATTGAAAACCTCTGATTCATTATTCATTTTTTTTTTCCTGACAATCAAAATTGCGATGCGAGCCCATCCATGTTGTGGGCGACTTTGGGAGCAGCGCCACCCTAGAACCCCTTCTAACTGCCACAAGCTTCAACTCCCTTTATGCCCTGGGGGCTGAAATTAGCTTAAGGATATCCTGGGCCGATGAAACGGCATCTTTCAAATAAACCGTAAACTCCTGTCCTTCTCTCTACATACTCTGTAGCCCCCGCATTCTGCTCATACTCGTCGACAAGTGAGGCTGTTGAGCTGACCCCAGCTCATTTTGCAGCCCATACGCTCTTTGGTAAATAGCTCACGACCCTCCTCGACTCGGAGAGTCTTTCGGTACCCCGAGTATCGGCATACTCCCGAGTACCAACCTTTGTCCTTTCGTCGGAAATACGGCTTGGTACATCTGAAATGAGCCAACGGCTTATAGCAACAAGCAAGATACCCAACTCTTGTGCGTCTACAGGCATGGGCGGTTAGGCTTGATCTGAAGCGGAACCCAATCAAACCTAGTTGTTGAAGTAACGAAGTATGGTTTGCTGGGCCTCGGGCGCAAACTGTTGCAAAAGCTGCGTCGGGTCCATGTTGCTGGCAGTGATAAGCTGCTTGACCGCAGCAACCACCCTGATGGCTGTCTGACCGGTAAGCGTATCAGACTCAAGCCCCTGGGCGGTGTATATGAAAACCTTGTCCGGTTGGCTGATAACAGCGGGATGTTGCCTATGTTGCGGGATCAACCGGGTTAGTTAACATTAAATTGGACTCTTGGGTTCTTTTGTGAGCCTAAAACTTCCAGGAATGTACTCACTTGTCAATCAGTTCAGCAAGGTATGCGTAAACATACGGCGCTGCCTCCTCGTCGTTTGTGACCGGAAGTGTGCCAAGCCACTGAGCGATAATACCGTCTACATTTTGAACGGTTGATGAGTTGAAGTGGAGAATCTTGGCTATCGCAGCACACGCATTTTCAGTAGCGTAAACATTCTCTTCGCTTCGCGGCTCAGGAACTTGTGCAGCCTGGAACAAATACTCCAGAGCGCCACCTAGGAACTGCGCCCAAGCTGCACCACCTTTCTGAGCTGCAACACCTATACCATAGGCTGCTGCTTGCCTGATAGCCGCGTTTTGATCCCGGCAGCCATCCAGCAGGGGTTGGCTGATGTAGTTGGCGTAGTGGATACTGTCAGCTCCGCAGTATTCGAGAACATCGTCCATAATGCAGAGACCCCATTGTCTTTGCGTCGTCTCCGAGGATTTGAGGAAGGATTCATATGTAGGCATAAGGCGTTCCCAATGCCTGAGGAAAGAGGATCCGTGGTACTTGAACACGACATGGAATGCCTTGTTCATGTCGGAAAGCAGCGTCTGATCATCTTCAATGGCCATCAGGATGTCCTCGGCCAGGTCCTCCGCATCCTCCGCTGTCACACCCTCTTTGTCTTCTGCACGTTGGTTAACGCGATCTCTGTAGTCCTCTAACGTCGATTGAACAGAGTCAATGAACTTGGTCATTTGCTCGTCCTTCATGCACTGAGAGCCGACAACTTCCACAGATTCGTAGAAACACTGGTACATCTCGGCAAGGGTGTCGATGGCGGGCTCAGCCGAGAGAACCTCCAGGAGCTTGTCCACGATACCGGCCCAAAGGCCAGCAAGCTCGTTAGAGGTGGGGCCATAGGCCTTCTTGTACGACCCAAGTAGTTGAGGGACCAACTTAGCCGAGATGAACCGCACAGGGTCGTGGAAGAAGAAAGCCAGTCCCGGAATGGCCACCTTCTCCATAATCTCAGGAACATAAGGTGCAAAACCAGCCTCCAAAACCTGCGCATAAACAACAAGCAACTCAATGGCCATGTGCTTGTCGTCCATGGTGCTTGTGCGGATCCCAATCATCTTGCCTTTGACGGGTACCAGCTCCCAACCATCCTCCTGAGATATTTGTTCGACCTGGTCCTCGTCGTCAAGCAGTTGAATGTCGGCCTTGGCTGTTGCAAGCTCCAACAGGGGCGGCATAACGTTGTGAAGGAATGGCAGGAAGTCTTGGCCAAGAACACGGCACATGCGGCCCCAGCAGTGCATAAGGTATTGTGCTTGAGGGTCGTCCGCATCTGTGATGTTGGACTGCACCGTGGCGAGCAGCTGGACCAGAGTTAGCGCGTCGTTTCCGAGCCTCTCACGGCCAACCGCCAGTGCAATCAGAGTAGCGCACTCCATGGCCTTGGCACGCAATAGTCGGAATTCCTTCTCTCCCTCTCGGTTGAGAACGCCGACCAAAAGGGGCATCAAAGTATCGTAATACTTGGAAAAGGCTTGCTCCGCAGCATCTGCAATTGTCGCAATCGTCGACAGGGCCTGCTCCTGTACGTATCGCTTCTCGTTCTGCAGAAGTTGGAAAAGATGCGAGAGGAGGTCGTCTAGATAAGGCTCCAAGATACTCTTCTCTGCCTCTTCACAGAAGTTGACGAGGGCAGCAGCGGCGTGTGACTTGACGCGCGGCTCGGGAGAGATAAGCACCGGGATGATGGCCTTCATAACTACCTCATGGTGCTCCTTCTGCATGGTCGGCGCAAAATCCGTGCTCATCTGGCCGAGGGCGTTGCACCCAGCCCACCTGACACGAGGGTGTGCGTCTTTGAGAGCTGGCACAACGAGCTCCAAAACCTGGTTGAGCTCACCAATCATAAGATCGCGGCAACCCTCTGATATGGCTGAGATGGCCATAAGAGCAGCATGGCGATCTCTCCAAACAGGTGAAGACATCATGCGAGGCAGCCAGTTGAAGGTCGGGGCGAGGATGGTTTGGCCTCCCAATTTGTTGGCTAACCTATCCATACATTGCTCTCCTGCCACATGGTTGAGGTCGGATTCATCCTGGTCAAGCTAAAGACGAGAAATCGGTCAGATTCACAAAAGCCCCTTTGGCGCAGTGAAGGGTTTCCACGTACCTCTTCTGACGCAAGCCACTCTGCAGCGTCATCGTCATCCTCGCCCAAGTCGGTCATCAGACTCAGACACTGTGTAATCATATCATTCGTATAGTTGGGGTCCCTCTTGCACATGGAAGGGGCGTAGTCAGCAAAGGTCGCCATGAGTTCCAAGGCATTCTGGCGGCAAATGTCGTCGAGTTCCTTGTCTTGGATGACCGAAATGCTGAATTGAACTAAGTGGTTGAATTGTTGGCGGAACATCTTGGGTGAGATCTCGGCTAGATCGATGAGGGCTGTCAAAGCCTTGCTGAGATCGTCGGATTCTTGTGATTCTTTGATAGGTGGCAAAATGTTCAATACTTCAGGAAGGAGGCCGAAATATTTGGTCTGGTTCTTCTTCGTCATTCCCCTAAAGAAAGCGGCAAAGGCCTCCATTGCTGCCAGGCGAACCTAAAGCGATGTATAGTCAGATTTTGCAGTGCAACCTCGGAAGAAGCATGGTTTGAGGTGACCTACAGCGACTGTGTCATCTTTGAATGCCGTGGAGAAGGCCTGGGCAACGCTTTCCTCATGCTGCTTCTCAATGATTCCAGGCGTTGTTGCGAAAACTCTGAATGAAATCTCTCTCTTTCCAGCATCAGGTGCCATGCTGAGCTGGAAGAGCGCTGCCAAAAGGTCTGGCCATGAAATGCCTGTAGATACGGTAAAAGTCAGTACGCAGCCAGACTGAGAATGGCTTTGTTGTACGCACCATTATCGCTGCATTGCCGGGCAACCTCTGCAACAGCATCACTGATTTTGTTGCGCACGCCGCGGTCCGTCTCCGAAGCCAAAGTCTGAAGGAGTTTCTGTCGGATTACTTCGGCCTGGTCCTTGGCCAGCGAGATGTACGTGTCTACGCTTTCGCCCTTGTCATTTTTGCGCGTTTTTCCTGCAATCCTCCGGAAGATCACAGCGGATGAAGACCGTATCTGCCCAGCCATTTGTCAAAAACTGCCGAATCTATTTTGACCACGTCGGGTATGGAATGCGGCGCGACGCATTGCCAGCGGTCTAGGCCACTTACAGTAGTGGTATTGGCCTGTGCACCTATCAACTCGACAAGACCCATGAGCAGCACCTCAGGTCTTGTCACAGTCCAGTTGTTCTGGAGGTGGTCCTCCGCCTGCGATCGAACGGCATTGTCGGGGGACTGCAGAGCCTCCAGAAGTTGGCCAAGCTCGGCCGTGACCTCGGCGGGGAGGAGCGACATGATGCGCCGCTGATCGTCCGATCGAGTAGGCTATTCGGCACCAATATAAAAAGAAATATGTGTACGCAATCGAGCGAAGTTGCCTGATGTAGGAGGCTGGAGGTCAGCCTTGAGAAGTTTGAGGTGGTAACTTTTTGTGGTGATTTTTTGTTATGTGGACGACCAAAGAGCAGCTAAGCAGTAGTGTAAAGCCAGAGATTGTCTACGCGTTCAAGCTGAGAAGGAGCAGGAAACGCAATAAACAGGGTGGACAAAAGGCAGTGTGAATGGCCAGCAAGGAATTGTGTGCCGCAGAATTGTTCGACTCACCGATGAGTGTGTTATGCCAGCAAAGGGCGCGTCGCTTGCATGCTCGCCGTGATTTGATTGTTTTCGTCAAAGAGACAGCGGGGTTCTCGAGGGGTTGTGGAGGAACATTTGAGCGCCCATAAAAAAAAAAAAAATAGTATCCCACTTTGTCCTACAAAAACGGGTGGATCCACAATCGCACACCAAAACATACTTGGACAGGGGGCATAGAGAAAGGGAGGGGGATTGGATTGACTCAAGTGGGTTTAAGGGTTTTTCTCCCTGTGCTCAGTCACTGTCCAAAAACAAGGTCAAACGACGTACATTAAGGGATGGATAAAAAGGGATGAAGGAATACTATGAGACCCAAGATCGCATATCACGTACCATCTGATTGAGCGTTCGCTAAGATGCCTACAAGTTTCGGGCAGCTGTGAGTCTAGTCTTCATCTCTCGTTGAGCCATATGCTTGTTTATTCTGCATGTCTATCTTGGGCCACAAATAAAACTGAGTAACTATGCAAAGTGTTTTGCTTATGCTAAGCAGCTCTATCTAGTCTTTCCAGCCTATCGAATTCTGGCCCGAAAAGCTAAATACAGCTATCTGGCCTACTTTTAACTTTGCTGTGCGTTGCCATCGCGATTTATGCCTGCATGCTCGTTGCCCTACTACTTGTACTTATATTCATAAATAACTGCGGGGCACTCTGACAGGGGGGCGCGGATGTAAACCGTCGTTGCGGTGGGCGGGCGATGAGCAACGATGACAGCTGCGCGTATCCACATCTATTGTGAACAGCGGGGTAGAGTCGGGTTGGGACAGCTTCGAACTGGCCGGCATCTCGATCACAAGCGCAGACCACCTGGAACATTCGTTTTCATGTCACCGCGTAGTTACATCGCACGGTATCAATACTTTCTTTTGCATTGCATCGTTGAGGGGGCCATCATCCTTAACATCACGAAACCAACAATTCTGCTTTCTAGATCTGTACCTAGCATTGCGAGCAAGCCAAATAATACAGATTCGGATTTGCGCGACACAGCTGGAGTAATCATAGTCGATTTAAACGTAAAACTTCACCCACCACCCCCACGTCATTTGACCAACACCAGTCGTCCAACCACGTCTCTACCGAGAAGCTCTTGTCATGGACAAGGCCGACAATTCTGCCGCTCCTGTGGGTGCGTCAAGCCCAATCCCAATTCCGATCGATCAGCAACAGCGCTCGAACTCGCATCAGGGTAGCATTGGCAATGGTTCTGGCTCACACAGAACCCCGAGTCACATCCCCACGCATCGCCAGAGCTTTGCTGAAAACCTGAGAAACCCGCCTCCTTCGCCCCGGGCACAGAGACACCTGTCTCTCTCACAATCTGCCATACAGGAACTCCTCCTCAAGAACCCCTCCTCCAAACAGCCCAATCCCCTATTTGCGAATCGGGACTGGCGCGATGTAGCCGTCGGAGAGCTTGTTACGCAGGATGACGTCAAGTGGGCGGATCTCGACACGAGCGTCGAGGAGGCTACGATGGTTCGTGAACTACACAACTAAATTCAAACCAACCCAGGATGGGTTATCAACCAAACACAGACAGCTGATAATGATTCTCTCTTTTTTTGGGAAATAGTTACTTCTGAGGAGCTCCCCAGCAAATGTTGTCCTCGTCCGGGAGAAGAGTACAGACAAGACGCCTGTGTCTACCTTTGACTACAATGACCTCAATGCGTACATCCTCGTCGTTGTTGGTCTGGCTCATCCCGAGGATGATGAACAAGTCGCCTTATACGATGAAATAGCCAGAAAGGCTCGAGATAGGGTGGCAATTCCGCTACGCGATATTCAGCCTATCTGTCGCAAAGAAGTTCTCGTCACGTTCCCTGCCGATGAACCCTTAGCCAGGGGCGTCGAGGTGCTGGGAAGCGGTATCCATCGAGTCGTCGTCACCACCGGTGATGGAGGTGTAATTGGTGTTCTGAGTCAACTTAAGGTTTTGGGATTTTTCTGGGAGGAAGGTGTTTCGTTCCCTGAAATCGACAGGTTATATCCAGTACCACTACGCGATCTGAAGCTGGGAACTCACCAAATCATTGCCATCAAGTGAGTGTTCAAAAAATACATGAAACTTTGCCATTGCTTGTCAAGATACCTTCAGGTGCTGACTTTAATCTTTCTGTAGTGCCGACAGGCCTCTTGCTGAGGCCCTGACGCTGATGAACAACGAAGGCCTCACATCCGTTGCTGTCGTTGACAATGGCATGAACGTAGTGGGCAACATTAGTACTGCCGATGTACGACTTCTGACTTCGGCCGCTAGCATGCCCTTGCTAGAGTCAACCTGCATGCACTTCATCAGCGTCATTCTCACCGAGAGGGGTGTGGAAAGGGGCCAAGACTCGTTCCCCGTCTTCTATGTCAACCCGTACTCTACTCTCGCCCATACCGTCGCAAAGCTCACGGCTACTCAAAGTCATCGAATGTGGGTTGTCGAGAGTCCGTCGCCATCTCCAAGCGTGCCTGGCACGCCCCTATTACAACCAGTGTCGTCTGCCTCATCAGGTCAAGTTGCAGGGGCCACATCGACCACGCAAACAGCCACATCTACCGCCTCAGGAACGCCCGCGCTGTCCACGGCGACTTCGACCGGCTCTACTATAGTGATACCCTCGGCCGTCCCGACTAGCACACTTCCGCCGCCGGTAAGCTCGTCGGTGCCGGCCGCGGCGCTACCTGGCGCTCACCTGTCTGGGCGACTTACTGGCGTCATCTCCTTGACCGACATTCTGAACATGTTTGCGAAATCATCGGGACTGCATCCCTCGGACCCGGGCGAGCAGCGTGCCCGTCGAAGACGCAGCTCGAGCGCGAGCATGCGCCCGAGTATGGAAGCGTCTAGACCTAGCGCTGAGTTTATTAGGAGGTTAGGCTGAGAGACATGGGGTGTTCATGCTTACAGGCCGCTCAATAGGAAATATCTGTGCAAAACGAGGCATGATGCTAGATAGAATAATAGGGCTTGGCCGTTTTTACGAATAGTACCGGATCCCTTCTCAGGCCTTCGACCTTGTTTTTTTCAACAGTCTGAGATTTTGTCACGGCTTCAGAACAGAATCGTTTTCTCCAAAACGCATCACAATTTGATATATTCTAACCAATACTTGAAGATCAAATAGTTTGTATTATATCCCGGACCCGAAGCCAGGAATTGGTGACATGCACCGATGAGGAGAAATAAGTGAGAAAATCGGTTCTGCAAAATTTGGCAGTATAGGCCGTCAAAACACCGAAAAGAACCAAGACATGAGATGAACCAAATGCAACCAAGACAACCAAGACCTCCAAATGCCCCATCCGATCCTGCGAGTGCAAATATACAAAAACAACAAATTTGGTCATACAACATATATAGTACATCAAGTGACTCAAGATCACTTTTAACCAAGTATGGGCAAGATTTAAGTCTCGGAGATGCTCCAACTGTGCAACGACAGGGTGGCGGGCATACCTCAATAAAAGTGAGACGCAATAATGTTGCCAGCCTTTTTTCTTTCTCTCTCTCTCTCTCTTTCCTCCGTCTCTCCAGGGGACTCGGCCCCAGTAGTGACTCAAGGAATTTCGCGCAAGTTATCGGCCATTCCGAAAAATCGCCCCTAGTCGACTTCCCAGCTCTGGCAATCATCGGCAGCGGATTCATTGGTGGCGAGTGCAGTTTCTGTCGTTGCCTTGCCGGCGTCCGTGGCCGAGATGCGACTCTCTTGCCACGACTGCGCCGCATCACCCTCTGCATTGTCATCATCATTTACCTCCCAGCAACGGCCGGTAGTGCTGCCCGTGTCGCTGCTGTCCGAGTAATCCCAATGCACGGGGATCTGTTCACCAGACTCGCCGACACCAAATACAAACCCTCGCCACTCGCCACCTGTGATACGCGCTGCGACGTTGAGCATCAGGCTGATCAAATGGCTGGGAGGGGAAAGAAGTATTTCGCATGTCTTGTGAATGATGGCCCCAGGGATTCGGCTGACAGCTTGGAGCCGGGTCGTAGGGCGGCCAAGGGCTCTGAACTTGTTGTGAGGGGAGAAAAGGTTGGCGGCCGATGGGAGAGGGGAGAGTGCTCGGCTGACAGAGATGCTGCTTGTCGTAGGGCGATGTCTAATGCGAGGCCTGCGGCTCAGATCCGTAGAGGCACTGGCAGCGGTTGCCGGTGTGTGTGGTCGCTGAGAGGTATCCTCACAAGAGGATGCATGGGAAATTGAAGTCTCGGATGCGCAATCGCTAGAGACGGAAACAGACTGGTCCTTAAGGCTCGACTCATCCACGCTAGCATCCTCATGAGGAGCCCTCATAGGACTCAGGTCGCCTTCAACAAAGCTCTGCCTCAATGCGGTCATTGGGGGCTCCTTATCTTCCAGCTCCACTCTAGAGGAAACGGGTGGCGGTAACGGGATGTTTTCATGAGGATAGGGAAACGTTCTTGGTGAATTAGGATTAGAAAGTGGTGGTGAAGGAGGGAGCGGGCCCTTGGAAGAATGCCAGCTCTGAAGGCTATGGAAAGAAGCCGAGGAGTCTGTTGGTGAATTCAGTTCCGAATTCTGCTCTTCGGTATACTCGGCCTGTGGCTCTGCCAGCTCACATGTTTCAGTGGGAGGCTTTGATGAAGGCGTCATTAGTGACAGCTGTGGTGGAGCAGTAACGGATCGGCTGGCTTGAAAGCCTAGATGCTGCCGGGTAATCGCAGCCGTTGCATCAACGGCGAGGACCTCGTCTGGTACCTCTGCTTTGGGCTCAATGTTCGTCTTCGACGGGCCTTGCGACAGAGACTCCACCTCCACATTTTCCTGTACAGTCGCTTTCAGGGTCGGCGTCAGAGCGGGCGTTAGAGTCGGCGTGGGAGTTTCCTCCGAGCCTTCCGTTTGGGTGAATGCACTATTCTTCCTCCTTATCTTCTGAATCGCAGGCAAAGTCGGCGTTGTCGCATTTTCAGCTGGCGAGCCGCTTGTCTGCTTGTAAAAGTCACTGCTCCTCTTCCCCATCAGTGCGATCGGTGGTTCGGCCTCAGGCGTAACTGGAGTTGGTGGAAACTGTAATGATGGCTTCCGCTGAACAGGCGTCCAGGGGCGCTTCTTGACCGACTGTTGCGGTCGTTCTGGCAGTTCAACCGTAAACGCTCGTTGAAACGGACATGGTGTTTTCTCAAACTGCAAAATTTTCTCAAAAACATCGCGGAGAGCCTGGGCCTTTTCGACATCGACGGCGATCTCGATGCGCCAGTACTGCGGACGTCTTATCTGAAGCACAAATTTACTCGAGCATTCGTCGATACACCAACACTGGCTTTTGGGTAGGATTGGCTGTAGCGCGGAGCCGCAGTTGAGGAAGGCAACTGAGCCAGGAGCACGATATATTCTAAATGGACCTATGCGCGTGAAAATTGCCATCAAAGGTCAGCACAGAGCACATGCAACGAATTTTCTAGATGTCGATAAGGAGCAGACTTACCGACGGCAATTGTCCGCTCCAACTGGGAAGACCAAGACAAAGAACCCGGTTCAACCTCTATTGGAGACGATACCTTCCGACCTAGGCTATCAAAAACGCGAGGTCCGGCTGTGAAGGCTATTATTTTGACAGAGGGATGGCTATAGAGTGTCTCGATGCCTCCGGGTTGTGGAGCTGAGGGCGCTACATCGGGCCGGGAGGCCTGCGAGTGAACCGGTGCTGTAACAATGCGTCGAGGAGCGGCGTTTACCGTACCGGGAGGTTTTGCGATGTTCATCTTGGGGATGGTGTCGTCGCGTCGTGCTTCGTCAATGGTGGCTTCTCTCTCCATTGTATAGGTTTTGTTGGCCGAATCTTTCGCGATCCTCGGGTTCGTAACTTGTCCCGAAGGAAATTTTGTCCCTGCAGATAGCCACGAACACGGCTTTGTCTTGGCGAGCGGTTAATCTGACATCAGACGACTGATTCTCTGAAGAAAGTCAGTGTGGTAATGATTGTTCAGATGATGATATGGTAAATATTTCTCTCGCTGTGGCTGAATCAGATCCTCGAAGATCTGTCTGTAATGCCAACCATCAGAGATAGAAGATTGGTCAATCTGACCAGGTAAGCAGAGCCGTTCAAAAACATGCACCCCGCAAAGGTTAAGGCGCTTCTCTAGCAATAGAATTACTCTAAAGGCGACGGGTAAAATCAAAAGTAAAATCACGGAGAGCCGATAGACCAAGAAGCAATCTGGATGAAAACCTCACGTTGGGGCAGTCGCGCGGGACACACAGCTGAACCTGGTCTGGGTCTGGACTAGGGACCTTAGACTACCCAAAGTAGGGAGGTTCAGGACGGAACGGACTGGGGGTTTGCGGCGCCAACCCCTGTCGACCGATTCATTACTGGTCGCTTGTCAAATGATCAACGCCTCAGTCCGCGCGTTAGCTTTTTTTGGCGGTTCGAGACTTGCTTGTACCTCCGTATCCCAACCCAACACAGATTCTGGAGTTAACTGTTTCGGATTACTGCTATTGAACCTGGAAGAGAGGAATGATGTCCATTGATTTATTGCTGGTTGTTTGGTCCTTCAAAATATGGTTACACCGTCGGGACTTCTATGCATTTAGGTCTAAGTTAGGTATTTAACACCATTTGATGATCAAGTTGCATCTCACTGAATAGTGTAGTACCCATGTCAAATAACGGTTGTACCCAAGGTACCTCCCTACCTTCCATTTACCATATTGCTACCTTGTGGTTGCAATAGTCATCATAGTCATCCAGCCGGCCTGGCGCTTGACGGTTGCACAGCCTGCACATAATATTCGGACAGGTAGAGAGGGACTCAACCCCAGACGGAATGGTATTGTATGGTCGACGTCCCTGCATTATGACTGCAAGCACTCTATTAGCATGCATGTAGCTCAGTAGGCTAACTTCGGAGACGTTAGTGTACCCGCTTCGATGTGCAGTCGCAATCAAACCATCTCGAGGTTACGAAGCAGTAAAGATGCCTGGCGCACGTGACGGCCCGAGCGCAAGCTACCATGAATTACTACTCTGTACTAGCGTGACCCCACCGAGCCAATTACCTAAAATGTACTGGGGTCTAGCTCAATGAGTTCCCTGACATCATCAATCGGTTCGCTCGGCTGTCGGACCAGGAATGAGGGAAGTCTTGGCCAAGCCTCCATCTACTTCGTACTCAACTCGGGGCTTTTTTTTGTTGACTGTGGGCAGGTTGTATGTTGTTTGATCTGTCTTGGACATACAAAGTCACTCTGGCTCAATTTTATAATTACAATCTTACTCAAATCCACCCTCGCAGTCACCAAACACTCAGAGGTCATTCATTGAGCCCCGCAATCACACAAGGCTCTTTGAAGCCTCACAGGGAATCATGGCAGACTCTGCAAAAACCAAAATGCCCGTCGAGCCGGTGCATATTGACAAAGAAAAGATCAAGAAAGCATTTGATGTGTCAAATTTTGACTTCAATGCAGTCTTGCGTGGAATGCAATTGACCCTGGTGGGAGGTATGTGACTGATACAAACCGCCCAAGTTCTTTATCCAGCTCCTCTGTGTTTGTGTGTGTGGGTGTATTTTGTGTACAGTTATGTGACCAAAACGACATTGCACTGACAAGGTGGGGATTGTAGCTCATAGGGCCCTCCAAAACCCTGCCATTTTTACATCAGAGCACTACCGGCAAGCACTTTATGCTGTCGGTGCCGGTATCGCCATCCGTCTGGCGATCGCCATTCCAGTGAGCATATTGACATTCTAGATACCTTGGTTATATGTCTACCTTGGGCCGAGACTAATTCTCCCACTTCTTGGAAGATTTGGGGTATAAAAGTCCTTCTTTGGGTGCTTTCGTTCGTCTTCCGCATGGAAAGCGTGACCTGGGATGACAAGCTCGTTGATGGGCTCAACTTTGTGGGCGAATATGTGCTCCAAGTACCACTCTTTCTTATGAGTCTGATGAGACTTATTTCACCGACTCTGGATAACTTGTAAGCTCCCCTCAGGTGGTCATGAATATTATTAATTTGCTAACTGTATTGCTTCAGATTCATGGACTCTTTGAGATGGGTCGACCTGACTTATGTCGAAAAACACAAACGAGATAACCCAGATGAGCTTAGGGATATGTATTATCCCAACATGAGGATGTACAAACAGCGGGATGGGAGCACCAACTCGACAAGCACTGCAGAAGCATCTTCGATGTTCATCTGGCGGTTCGCGCGCAAGGCCTTTATCTCTTTGGCCATATTTGCCCTCTCATACGTCCCAGTAATTGGTCGTTTTGTCCTTCCGGCTGCCAGTTTCTACACCTTCAAAACGGCAGTTGGCCTAGGACCAGCAAGTGTCATATTTGGGACTGGAGTATTGATGCCTAGGAAATATCTCGTTATTTTCCTGCAGACCTACTTTGCGTCCCGAAACCTGATGCGCGAGCTCCTTGAGCCATACTTTTCACGCATCCATATGACCAAGGAACAGAAGAAACGCTGGTTTCGGACTCGTGAGGGTATTCTATTTGGATTCGGAATTGGCTTCTATATTTTGCTTGTGAGTTCGGTCCGCGTTTGCGTTTGCAGACTCTTCTTTCTATATTTCCTGAAGCATCTTCTAAGCCTTATTCGTATACTAACCACTATATGGAACAATAGCGCGTGCCTCTCCTAGGTGTTCTTATATATGGTATCGCAGAGGCGTCCACCGCATATCTCATCACAAAGATTACAGACCCTCCACCACCTCCCTCAGACTTGGCGGCTTACGTTGAGAGTCAAAAAGTCTGGAAGAACAAGCATGAGTTCCTGAGCCTGTCTCTTGGGGATCTGGATTCCCTACAAATGAAGAAAACTGCGACGACTTCTTCTAGTAAACCGCCACCTTATTCTGAGCAAGACCCAAGCACCGGCAACTCCACGGGTGTGGCATCGCATAACTGAAAGCTTGCGATTGTGACTATCTTGGGCTGGATGGGGCATATCAGCAGTTGCTATCTACGATAGCAACTTATCAGCGCTGCGATGTCGGCCGGAAGCCTGCTGAATCCTCAGAATCGGCTTTCATGCAGCTGTGGAGCTAATGCAGCCGTTGGTCTTCCGCCTCGGGACTGTGGGGAGCTCATGGGATAAGGTAAAGACGCAATGCCAGCCAAGGTTCGGGAACTGATGCGGGGTGGGGTCTACTGCCAGACTAGTCTAGATAGTACTACTCCGTACGTAGCATATTGGTTTGGTACATGCAATCTACTACGTAAACCCTTAATCAAATTGGGATGAGGAGAATGCATCAGACAATCCAGCCAAGATAGCTTACAGTGATCATCCCGAGTACTATGCGGGGTAGCTTATCAGAGTGATTGATACAAATACTTGCTATTCTGCCTTTCCCAAAAGAGCTATGTCGTATATTGATTGCATCACACTTAACGTCCATATTCCTGTCTCTAGTCGACTGGTCCAGTAAGCTTTCGTAAAAGTAACTCAATTCAACTGCATATCATGCCGGAAATTCGCAAGGTCTGCAAGGTCAGCTTGGACAAGCCTGCTGCTGAGCAGCCAACTTTGCATGTGAGTGGGAACAGTTTAGCACAGCGCATCTTGTAGAAACTAACATCAGATGCAGAACAGATGGCACCCGGATATCCCATTTGCGGGCACTATTAAAAATGGAGAGACCGTCAAAATAGAATGCGTCGACTGGTAAGCTTGAATACTTCAGGGGCATCACTATACGATGAAAGGAAGCGCAGGGGCTGGTCAATCAAGACGACAACAGACCCGAGGCTGATGTAGGCGGACGATAGGACCGGTGGACAAATCGGCAACAACGACTCTGCAGACGATGTTCGCAATGTCGACCTGACCAAGATCCACTACCTCAGCGGCCCCTTTGAGGTAGAGACGGCTGAGCCGGGAGACCTCCTGCTGGTCGAGATCATGGACGTTCAGCCGTTTGAGGACCAGCCATGGGGCTTCACGGGCGTCTTCGACAAGAGCAACGGGGGAGGCTTCCTTGACGAGATATACCCCTCCGCGTGAGTATTTTCCCCATTCTTCCCCCACGGCGCTTTCCAGAACCCCGCCACTCCCTGGTCATTAGTAAAACCCATTTAAACGCTTGACACTAAAAAAAAGGTATACGCCATCAGAGCCAAGGCGATCTGGGACTTTGAGGGCATCTACTGCACATCAAGACACATCCCGCACGTCAAGTTCGCCGGCCTGATCCACCCGGGCATCCTCGGCTGCGCGCCGTCCGCCGAGGTCCTGGCCGAGTGGAACAAGCGTGAGGGGGATCTCATTGCTGCCAACAAGCTCGAGCGCGACGTGGCCAAGCCTCCCGAGCCGGTCAACGTCCACGCTGGCGCCGCCGATGCCGACCTCACCGCCAGGGTCGGTAGGGAGGGCGCGAGGACGATCCCCGGTAGGCCCGAGCATGGAGGAAACTGCGAGTGAGTGGTTCTATTTCTTTTGCCAGAACATTTGGCTGGGTTTCTGGTCTATGGCTGGAGAATTCTTTGCCCTTGGCCTTTTTCTTTGCTTGATGCATGTGCTGATATTGGCTTACTCGACTCGCTGTAACAGCATCAAGAACCTGAGCAGGGGTAGCAAAGTATACCTGCCTGTTCATGTATCCGGTGCCAAGTTTAGCGTTGGGGATCTGCACTTTTCTCGTAAGATTTATCTATTCAATTCCGCCTTCAGCCCCTTTTCCTTGAAGTAGGGAATCGGTCGATAAAAGCCTGGGTCTGACGTGTCTAACTTGAAAACAGAGGGTGATGGTGAGATATCCTTTTGCGGTGCTATCGAAATGGCCGGCGTCATTACTATCAACTTCAAAGTGATCAAGAACGGGATGGCGGACCTCGGCCTAAAGTCGCCCATCTACATCCCTGGTCCAGTAGAGCCTCACTTTGGACCGGGCCGCCACATCTACTTTGAGGGCTTCAGCGTGGATCAGCACGGGAAGCAGCACTACATGGACGTCACGGTCGCTTACCGTCAGACATGTCTCCGTAAGGAATCCCATGTTTTCTTTGTTCCGTGACTCAAGTGAAATTTTTTTTGATGTTTTTTGAGATGTTATTAACGTTATATCCGTCGCCACACTTTTAGGGGTGATCGAATACTTGCGCCGCTTCGGGTACAGCGACTATCAGATTTACCTGCTCATGTCATGTGCTCCGATCCAGGGGCACATCGCAGGAATCGTTGACATTCCCAACGCCTGTACCACTTTGGGCCTCCCTATGGACATCTTTGACTTCGACATCAGTCCCTCGGCAGTGCCGGCTAAGAAGCTAGACATGGGCACTTGTGCCTTCGAGACTGGCGTGAAGGAGGGGAAAGTGACAAATGGTGGCGAGAACAGCGAGCATTCTTTTGGTGGCGGCATGACATATAAGTCATAATGTGTAAGATTCAATCAGGGTCGTGTCTTTTGTCGTACCATCATTTTACTCCTACGCAAGCTCGAACCGACTTATGAACAGGCTGTAGGGTAGACGGTATATCACAGTACGTGTCAAGTTATAGGAGGCACTCGGCGTATGAGTATTTCCATATAGTCCAACCTATTTGTCCTCAATTTGCTCAAAACTCTGGTGCCCAGTTTTGTTACTGTGCTCATTTGCTCCCTTGACGTCACCGAGCCAGTTGCAACCCGGGACCATGCACTGAATGACGATAGTGTTAGTGTCAGTGTAATATCCGGACCTTTGAAGTCTCTCTGCGAGCACTCTGGCTCTCTTGAGTGCTGAGTCGTTGCCAATATCGAAGCGCACAATATCCGTTTCATGAGGATAGTCGGGCCCAGGCGCTAGCACAATCCTGTCGTAATGAATGCCCGAATACAGCACTAGACATCGCTCCGTCTTGTCTTCACCGTGTGGAAATACCTCCAAAGTCTGTCAAGTCCTGGGGTTAGCTATGAATACAAGGTGCAGGAATTCATGACACGTTGCATGTGCTGACGAACCTTGACATCCACCGCGACAATTTGTATGTCGTAGATGGCACTAAGTACGGACATCTCGATTGATCCCCCCCAAAAGTCTCTACCTCGCAGATTGGCAACGTAATCTTCGGGTGACTTCTCGAGAGTGGCTCTATTGTAGGTGTCTCGATGGGAGAGAATGTATTCGGCAATCTGGTTGCGCAAAAACGGCGCCGGGTCTCTCACCTGAGGGACCAGAGCGGCTGAAAGCGCAGTGAAGAGACAGCTGTTGTCGTCGGCCATAACTCTGAGCACTTCAGCGGCATCAACCATTTAGTCATCTGCAAAACAAGTAGCGAAAAGAGGAGACATGGCTCTGTTCTTTTTTCTTACCCATATACCCATCGTCCATCTCCGGCCAAGGAACCGAGAGGTTGTCAGGTCTTTTAGGATCAGACTGCCCTGAGGATGGAGTAGCCGTTGACTCTGCCGCAGCCAGCTCTGCGGCCATCAAGGAGTCTCGCTCAACCAGTTTCGCCATTTCTCTGCTCCTCACAGCCTCAGGGGAAGTGTCCTCGATGGGAGTTAACGTGATAGCCGAGCCGTTTAGATTCAAAGCACCAAGACTTATGTTCTTGTCGCTAAGATCAACCACGGCGGGAGGAAACCCGGACTTGAGCACAAAACATGGAACGCCAGTCTCCTTTCGGAGGTGCTCGATAAATTGCCCTGCAGTCCATGAGTCCTCGGCCTGGACTTGTAAAGTACCCTCGGGATGTCTGACCCTCACACGTACCCCTCCCATTTTTAAAGATAGGCGGAGGTTTTGAAGTGAGCGGAATAGAGCCCTTTTGAGGATGTGGTGATTTGTGCCTCTGTCTTAGTACAGTACGATGCAGAAAAGTCTAGAGTCGTAACCAGTCTCTCGGTTCTTCGTTGTTGGTTTATAGGGTTTTATAGGTAAGGAAAGGTAGGATCGCAGGGTAAGCAAGGGCGACGAGAGGGTTCCACCTGCGACCGACCAAATGACGCAGGTGCTGATCAATCAAAAGCTTCAACAAAAGTCTGTCTATAGGTAGGTAACTGGGTAGGTAGTGAAGAACAAACCAGAATGTAAAGCGTATTTTTTTGCTCGAAATGACAGCGACTAAACCATATGTTTCTATTGTAAAATGTCACCGCCGTCGTTGAACAGATGTGCCGTTAGGTCTACAGTCATCGATCAGCCGGTCAATCTAAGAATAAGGTGCTCTTCCCATGACTCTAGTTACTTCTGGGTTCTTGGCACCAACTACCGCCACTTTTCTGGGGCGCTTTGGGGTAACACTGTACAGATGGTGCAGTGGTTTCGCCTTATATTTTCCGATACTGCTCACCTTTGTCGGCGATTTTTTTTTTTTTTTTTTTTTTTTTTTTTTTTTTTTTTTTTTTTTGTAACTACATACGCAGAGGCTTGGATGACTTTTCAGCTTGTCTTCTTTCAATATCGACCAATCGCTATAAAAGAAAAAAGATTGATCTTGGAAGTCCATGGATTCAAGGCCTACACGTGATGTATGTAGGGAGGTTGTAATGATTAGTCATTCCACAATGCCCGTTGCTCTCAAGGGACGGAGGAGTGCAGCGCGTAGGTAGTCAAATCGAGCGAGTGGAGTCAGGAGCTTCCGCCAGCCCGGCTAGGCGCGGGTTGCGACAACACTTGCTCGACTTCAACTACAGGACATGCCATATTTGCAGTTTTGGGGAGTTTCTCAACTGTCCAAAAACCCAGTCTGCTGTAGACCGGGTAGTCCTTACCTCGTGGATCCAATTATTTGCTATCGATTGACTTGCAGCTTCCGCTTCCGCCTCAAAGAGCCAAGTCACACTAACGTGCCGCTAGTCCAAGAATTGGGTTCTGCACAGACTTGTTCCTTGTCAGACCCATGCGGCGGGCCACACGATCTTCGCGGCCAAGTCTGCACGCGGCAGCATCCACCTCTCCTTCCTCCGTGCCGCCGCTCACGCCGTCCAGCTCCACCACAAGAAGTCCGCGCCAGTTTGCGAAAATGGCCACAACTCACCCCGACGACAGCGGCGCCGGCGCAATCGAGGTGCGCGAATCCATTGAGGCCAAGATGGGTGATCAGGAGGATGTCAAAATGTCAGACGCGCCACCGGTTTCTTCCTCGAGCGCCACCACGGTCGCAGTAGCACCGGTTGCTGCCGACGCGTCTCCGAATCGCGACGGGGACCGCACCGCCCATGATGCGCAACAACCGAGTAAAACTACCAATTCAACAGCCGACAAAAATACGAACCCTGCCGATTCTGGTGATCGCATGGATACCGACGCTGATGCGGATGCGGATGCGGACGCGGACGCAGATGGTGATGCAGACATGGATGCGGATGCCGACGCCGATGGTGAATTGGATGACAACAACAGGACCGGCGGACAGACCAGCGCGCGGAATACCCAGCGCGACATGCTGAATCTGATCTCAGAGACTTCTACATACCTTTGCGAGTATCAAGAAGACCCGGCGTAAGTTCACCCGAGTTGTGTGCATCATGGTGGCCCCTGGGCAGTTACACGGTACAACGGCTTCTAATGCGTCTCCATCAGTGATGAGTTCCCCCTTGCCGCCAATTTTCAACGTCTCCTAAACAGGCGATCATTCCCGGATTATTTTGAGGTCATCAAGGAGCCGGTAGCTTTTAGCACCGTTAGAGTAAGTGTGCTGCTCCCTTGCACTCACTGCCTGTGCGCCACATCGACTTTGGCCAACGCAATCTTGAGTAACCCACAAAGTAGCTGACTGGATATCCTCGAAATAGCAAAAAGTACTCAAGAAGGTTTATACTGCCTTTTCTGAATTTGTGCGCGATGTCGCTCTCATATGTCACAACGCCCAAGTCTATAACCGTCCTTCAGCTGTGGTATTTGGCGAAGCCATTCGACTGAGGGAGGTTTTCGTCAAAGAACTAGAAAGGCTGGTCGCGGAGAAGCAGATAACAGCGGAAGATGCAAAACTTCCATATCTAGGCGAAATCCCCGATGCCGCCGACGATTCGCCTTCTCCACCGCCTGAAGAGGAAGGTGAGGAGGACGAAGAGGATGAGGAAGATGACGACGACGACGATGATGACGACTCAGATGAAGACGGAAAGCCCCGTCGGCGACGGAGAAACCGCTTCTCAAGGAGGGATAGAGATGACGATGACGATGCCCACAAGAAACGTGGTCGCCCACCAAAGGTCCTCACACCCATGGAGGCCCGTATTCACAACCTGCTCAGGGGACTCAGGAAACCAAAGAATGAGAACGGGACACTACGGATTCTCAACTTTGAGAAGCTTCCCGACAAGGCCAGCCATCGGGAATACTACGATGCAATCAGCGATCCGCAGTCTCTAGAGACCATCAAGAGAAGACTGAAACGTAAGAAGTATCACAGCTTCGACGAGGCCATTGCGGATGTTGAGACTATGTTCGAAAACGCAAAGCGGTGGAACCAGCCAGGAAGTGAGATCTACCAGGACGCTGTTGAGTTGCAGAAGTACGCTCGTGAGCTAGCGGAGCAGGAAAAGGCAAGGCCAGATGACTCCTTTGTCGATGATGAAGGAAAGTTGCCCCTGTCGGAACTCAATCACAACGGACAGGTTTACAAAGTTGGTATGTCGAACCGTACATGATACTGAAGAATGTTGATTCTCGTGCAATCGAGATCAAAATTCAGGCTGACAATGATACACAGGGGATTGGGTGCATTTGAGGAATCTCAATGATTTGTCCAAGCCCATCGTTGCACAAATCTACCGTATGTGGAAGGACAGCTCTGGGCAGCATTGGATCAACGCGTGTTGGTACTACAGGCCAGAACAAACGGTCCATCGCTACGAGAAGCATTTCTGGGAGAACGAAGTGGTCAAGACTGGCCAATATCGTGATCATCAGGTCTTGGAAATCGTCGACAGGTGCTTTGTCATGTTCATCACCCGCTACCACAAAGGCCGGCCACTTGGGTTTCCAGAAGACAAGCAGGTCTACGTCTGCGAAGCGCGCTACAACGAGGAGAAGTTTACCTTCAACAAAATCAAAACGTGGGCTAGCTGCCTTCCTGATGAGGTGCGCGAAAAGGACTACGACATGGAACCATGGAAAGTACCAAAGAAGGTCAAGAAGTTCCGCAGCCCCATAGCACATCTCTTGAGACACGATGCGAGCGAGAGGGACCCGCTACCTAAGCCAACGTGGGGGAATTCCAATGCGCCACCACTACTCGGAGCAGTGCATAAAAGACCTAGAGAAGAAAATGTAAGTACGGCTCTTTTGATTCGTTCTCTGATTGCTTTTTCCCTTAAGATCTGACAGGGCTCATCTCACGGGATTGATTTACCTGTTCCTTCTCGGAGGTTCCGTGAGTGGCTTCGCAAATGTCTGCCCTGATTTTGGCACTTGGTTACAAGACGAGGTTCTTGGCGGTGGTCGTGTGCTCAGTGTCCGCGCTTGGGCCGATGGCTTTTTAAGCTCTCAAGATCGAATGCAAAATTCTTAACAGCAGCAACGACTGACCGAATTCATCAAACAGGATTCACCTCCCCCAAGGCCAAGCCCGCCACCTGGTGCAGCTCAGCAGCCTCCGCATGTTCATCTGGATCATGTGCGAAGGGCATCATTCAGGGGCGATGCTTCAGTGTCCGGTACTCCGACCGCGCCATTCCACCACTCCCCGCAGCCAGGACCCGGCATTCCACCTGCCCAACCAGGCTACCCTCAGGGCTACCAAGGTCAGCGTATGATGCAGGTACCGCCCGCTCAAAACCAACCTCACATGCAGCCAATCAACAATCAGGTGGTTCCATCTCCAGGAACATTTATACCACAGACGCCGCAAACGCCGCACCACGCACCACAGTTTCCCCAGCAGTTCGTCCCGAGTCCTGGCCACCGCCACAGCCTCCCGCCAGCTGGCCAACAGGTGTACGATAACCGATCCATGGCGCCGACACCGGCAGCTCTGGCACCACGTGGTGCGCCCATGGCGATGGCCCCCAGCCCGGCCCCGATGGCGCCTCAGCAGATGCACATCAATCATGGCGTGCCGCAGCATGGAGGGCACTACAACACGCCGCAGCCTCCTCAGGTCTACACACTACCTGACGTAGTGGATGAGGGCATACCTGACGACGTTCGCCAGCAGTTCCAACGGGATGATAGCGGCCGCGTGCTCTTCTTCACCACACCCCCAGTATATCAGCCACACTTGGGCATTTCCGAAGAGCACGCAAATCTGGGTCACAGCGCTCGATTCCTGGCTGACAAGAAGAGGCTGGAGGAGGAGCGAATTCGCAAGCGAAAGGAGCGAGATGAGGAGCAGCGGAAGGCAGCGGAGGAGGCTTCACTGAAGAGGAAGTCAGGTGATGAAGCCGGCGATGCACGAATTGGAGACGGTGGTAGAGAGGCAGTGGCAGCTCTTGGCCTCATCACGGCTTTTGTGGAGACGATGAATCGCCAGACGGCCGATTTGGACAGGGACATGGAAGGCTGGGCGGCAGAAAAGGCAAAGTGGCAGGCCGAGCGAACGCAAGGTATAGCCAATGGAACCAACAGGCAAACGAACGGGGCTCACTAGTGGGGATTGATTTTTGGGACCTCGTTTGTTTTTAAGCGAGAGCTTCTTTCTTCAAGGGTTTACATCTCGACTGTGTACAAGGCGACCTAGAATAGAAGTAGAGGATTCACCAGCAGTAGCGCAAGATGAGCTCCCTTCGGAGTAAACTCAACGTTCTGCGTGTATAGTTCCTGTTTACAGGCAATGCAATTAACACGGTAGATATCATTATCAGCACCAACTGTGTAATATAAAAAGAATACTTTTGTCTGCGTCTGGTCCGCCATACAATAGGCGCAAGTGTCATATTCACAAAAAAAAAAAAAAACCAATGGTGCCAGACTTCAAAGGGTTGTCCATATAATTAACACCAAACCCTATATGAAACCTGTATATTTTTAGGCCGTTTTTTTTTTTTTTTTTTTTCAACATCTGGATACCCCTTTTTTTCTAGAGATATGGACATCCCAATCTCGAAGTACACTTTCTTGTAACATCTCATTTGTTTGCCAAAACACGGGTGTTTTTTTTTTTTTTTTTTTTTTTTTTTTTTCAGCATATGAGACGGGTTTTCATTTGTTCACTTTCAGAGGGTTATAGATTCAATTCTACCTAACAGGTAGGTACCCGGGCTGCTCACTTTCATAAGGTTTCCAACGCCACCGCGGCTCAAACTACTGCGGACAAAAATGCCGCCGTGCTACACTAATTCGCAGACGCTAACACAAACAGACTATTTGCCCAGGACCGTTTGACAGAGCGGCGGACCGTGGGGCGACCGTTTAAGCTCCTGTCAGCTGGCTCGATCCATACCTACAGCCCATTCGCTTATGTAACCCACATTTTACAGCCCAGGCCCCCCCACCCCCCCGATCGTTGTAGTCACCGATGTGCGACATTGGACTGTCGTTGCCACCCGGAAACACCCCCTAGCGTTACTATTCTGGCTAACTCGCCGCTCGCTCAGGCTGTGATGCGTGATCCCATGCGATCTAAAGTCCAACCCACCCTCCCATTCTTTACCAAAACACCTCAACACTCAGCTGCACTTCTTGGTCCGAGTTGCCTTTTCCAACCCCCTCTCATTAAAATTCAACAAATTACTCTTGTAGCATCTCAAGCATCTTTTGTTTCTTACCAGACCGTTTCAATTCAACCGCGAGCTTTTCTTAGGGGGGCTCGTCGCCATGTCGCCGCCTGATCAGAATCTCGTCAGATTACACTACACCCCCCACTTATGAACGACAATACGGTGGCACCTGGCTCACCGCAGCTGGGTGCGCCAAAACTTGGGGACTTTTCCAAGCTCAGTGCTGCATGGACGAACCTGCTTGGGTCTGGAAAATCTTCCAGCGACTATTCGCAAACTTTTGACAATCCAACACAACAGTGCCAAACCAAAGAAGAACCCCGGGAAGAGCAAGATGAATGCTGTGACAATGACCCCGTGTCGGGATCTGACGGGGATGTGAGCACGGTGGCATTCATTCCTCGTGATTTCCTTGCCAATTTTGATTTTTCCAAGCTTGACGCTTCCAGCTTTACACCACCAAAGAAGCAGCAGAAACCATTGTCTTTGTCGCCATCTAGGGAGGAGATTGATTCAACCACCTCGAGCCCATTATCAGACGCCTCGCTGGGTTGCTTCAGCCCCTCCTCATCCGCGGACGAGGACCACTCTACTGCTCCCTCTTCTCCTCAACTCGACCGTCCTCTTCAACAGGAATTGGAAGAGATTTTAATTCTGTCAAATGAATCAACAATCCCAAAAGTATCCAAGAAACAGAAAGGCCGTAAGCATACACGCCAACGCCAGCCTGATCCTGGACCATTCAAAATACCGCCTCATCTTCGCAAATCTTATGCCGAGGAGCTGGCCAAGGCCGAAAGGTTTTTGGCAGAGAATGAATGCTTCATCGAGCCGCTGCAGCGCTTGAACTACAGCACCGTCCATGCCGGTCAGTCAAAGTACTCGCGTGGCTTTGCGGGAGAGAAGAAGGCGCCTTGGTTCTGTCCCATACCCTTTCCGCCATTGTCGCGACAAAACTTGGACTGGAATGAGTTTTGGCAATCACCTCACCCGCTCCTGTCGACCGACACAGGCTGCATAAATCCTGTGTATATCTCTACCAATGATGCCAAGTGTAGACTTATTCTTGGACGACTTGGGATCGAGTTCACGAAGGATGCTTTGCTTGGATCTCCCAATGACGATACGAACAACGGCGTTCATATTTTCGTAGACATGTCCAACATCGTCATAGGCTTTCAAGACCAGCTCAAGCGGCTGCGCGGCATCAACATCAACACCAGACTTCCCGAGCCACCCTTTTTCTTTCAAGGCTTGGCTCTGATTCTGGAACGAGGCCGTGCTGTTGCTAAACGTGTAGTGGCAGGGTCAACAAGCAACCCTCATGAACCACTCACATGGCCTCTTTATTTGAATGAGGCTAGAAGCCTTGGATATGAAATGAATATCCTTCACCGAGTCATCAAGCCGCTCACGCAGCGATATCCTGCTCGAGGACCAAAGCAGGCCCTAAACACCAATGACTTTTGGGCATCATCGGCCATAAACTCCTCCGAGGATGAACTCGAGGCCCAGATCCAGCTCGAATACTCCGTCGGCCTTCGAAAGAAGGGCGAGCAGGCTGTGGACGAAATTCTACACCTGAAGATGTGTGAGAGCATCATCGATTCGGAGCCGAGCACCATGGTTTTGGCGACCGGGGATGGAGCTGCGGCGGAGTTCTCTGCTGGTTTTGTGGCACAGGCGGAGCGCGCCCTAGCCAAGGGCTGGCATATAGAGCTGGTCACTTGGAAGGGCAACATCTCTTCGGCTTGGCAGCGTCTTTTCGACTCTACAAAATGGCAAAAACAGCTCCGGCTCATCCACTTGGATTGGTATGCGGAAGAACTGTTGGCCGGGATCAGGGAATTCTGAGTGATTCAACGCCTTGTGGCTTTTATACAGATTTGGCGGATTTTTAGTTTTTGCTTTTTTCTTCGTGGCCTGTCCTATCTTTTCTTGTGGCCATCAATATTGTCATTTTCTTACAGTTTTTTTTTTTTTTTTTTTTTTTTTTTTTTTTTTTTTTTTTTTTTTTTTTTTTTTTTGCAATACTTGTACAGCTTTCGATACATATTCGCACAAGGTACTCTAGAGTCAAACCGAGCAAGGAGGGCGTTTGGGGATTTGGGGATGATTTATCAGTAAAGCATCGGCGATGGACTTTACGGGAGCTTGGGAGCCTTTGAGCCTGCGATATTAATCGGCGTTGCGTTTTCTGCTTTTTTTTAACATGTTCAGGAGCACGATGTTTGCTTCTTTTCCTCTCAAGTCTCGAGCTCGACGCCGGACGAATTGGGTGCCATTCTGGGTACATACGTCGGTATTTGTTACGGAGACAGACCACTTGAACGAAGCTTCAGCGGTGCCAAGGATAAAGGTATGGGCGGGGATTGCTACTCTACGGAAGGGAGGAGACTGGTGGTTTCTTAAGAGAATGGGGAACAGGAATTAGGACTGTGAGCCTCTTATTTACTTGGCAGATCAGTGTATCTTTTGCACTTTGTATGTCTGTTTAGACATAGACTATTACCGACATTATAAAAGAACCACAAAATGTCATCACAGCAGGCTGTTTTGGAAATTGGAACGTCCCTGCATAAGGCTTGGGTTTTTACGTCGTCGTCTACTATGGTCCAACCTAGGCAATTCTGCAATATGCATCGGCCCGCATGGCATTTTGACGTGCATCTCCTGCTTACCTTACTTGAGAGTCTGAAATTTAATGTTTTCTTTTTCCCCCTTCCAAATCGAACAATATTTAGGCATGAGAACGAGAGGCAGCAACGCATCGAGTCGGTGTTGATTATCATGTCCGATGTGATGAAGTATGGGGCTGCATGTAATTTACTTTTTTTTTGTTGGGCTCAACTAAGTGAATTAGGCTCTTTGGCTGGGTGTTGACACTCTCATAAAAATAGCCCGAGATGGCGTGTTTTCTTGTTGCGTATATCAGCCAGACTACCCTTTTTGGTCCGGCAAGCAACCGACACTCGTTATTTCGCAGAGTAGTTTCGTGGATAGACAATACAGTGTAGACGAGCCTTTCTCTTTTGGCGACTGGGGATATCTTCAAAGTCATGAAATTTTCTTAGACTCGGACTCGGCCTGTCGCATGTGAAGCAATCTGATGTCATCAATAGAATGGGCTGATAAGAAGTATTTCTTGGAAGCAGTCGGGGATACAGCCGGAATGTCTACTAGTCTAGTCCAGATTCTAGCACACTTAGCTTATCTCAGTTGTTCATCTTACTGTACTTGTAGTCACAGGCAAGTGACAAGGATGGCAGCAGCCCGAACTAGTACTAGGTCTGGTAAATTTCTGGAAGATGAGTACAGCCGAAAATCACGGCATAGAGAAAATGGTACGTCTGTTGGCCTCTTATTGAACATGGGGCTCATCTTCTCCTCGGACAAAAGGCACCCGGTTATGGCATAGGCTTTCGGGGAGGTTTTTGACTGAAGCCTGGCAGACGATTACCTTGCCTTCTTCAAATCATGAAACATTCCAGTAGGGTTGCGAGAACGACGGCGTCCTAGACCAGATCTTGGCGGCCTCCGCACCATTGAACAAATATTCTCTGACGTTCCATAAGAAGAGCACCTATCAAAAAGCAACCTTTCCGCGACGGTATTATTCCTGTATTTGGAACTCACCGGCCGCGTATGGTCTGGTTGCAAGCGGACAACCAACAGTAGGAGTTGGGTAGGCTCATCAAGCCGGTATTGCAAAGATTTACAGAGTCGGTTGTATGGTTTCTTACAGGGACGGCACCAAAACTACCTCTGGGTCTTTTCTCGGCGAGGAATCACCTTGGAAAACGAGAGTGGCTGGTGACTTGTTAATGGCAATATTTTCCTTTCGCTCCCTTCCAGCGATATCATACAACCGGATCTGGCCTTGTATGAGGCAAGGGTGAGGCAGGCCCCTTTTAAGCTCTTCACCTTTCGAGAGCCTCGGTATTTGAGATACTCGTGCTTAGAGCCCCCCCCCCCGTGGACACTCCTGAACTCGTCGAGGTGGAGAGACCCAGGGCGGAAGTGCACAAACAGCGTCGCCAACCGTTGGTGAGGGGCAACAAAAAGCGTCCTGATAAAAATTCCCTGGATGGGAGGGTTGTAAGAGTGCGAATATTTTCTTTGCTCATTTGATCTGCTTCCCGAGGGCGCCCAGCAATTTGGTCAGATGTTTGGTGTTTGTCATTGAGGACGTCTTATTGAGAATTTGAAGGAGTGCGGAGCAAACCCCAATGTCGTCTTGGCAGAATGAAAAATACTTGAAAAGAGAGAATCAGTAAGTTGGAGTGGTCTGTGAATGAGAGGATATCAACTGCATTATGGAATTTTAACCAGTGAAAAACATCGTTCCTTTGATCCGAATTAAACAAAATCTGTGTAACTCACGCACAACGGAAATCCCATCCACGCAACACGTCCTATCTCATGCATGATGCCTGGATAATATACCGCCCACCTGCAGCTTTAGTTTGGGGCATTTTCTTTGGGTTCGCCGTTTGAATACAGCCGTTTTTCTCGCACCAACAGCATGCCGGATGTCGCGGAGAGAGCTCCGGCAAACTACAACGACTTCACTTCCGTCAATTCCGAGTCTGGGGAAATCCTACCTACACTGGGATCCTCTTACTTTTCGCAAAAGACGAGAGGTAACCTCTTTAGGGGCTGTGGTTGCCCCATGACTCCAGCACAGACCTTGTTCGGTGACAAAATAAAGAAAATGTACAGCCATACTGTACTGTTTGTTGCTGGTGGATCGATCAGCTGTGCTGCTGCGCCATTGTCTCATAACGTAATAATCGAGTCTCAGGCTTCTGCTCCCTAGCATAAAAAAATAAATAAAAAATAAGGGCGCAACTCCGCTGCAGTAAGTAACCCTTATCTGCCTTGTGGGGTTGAACCTAGAGCTACGTACAACGGTACTATTGTTAAATCTTTCCATGGTTGTGGCTTGGGTTTCTACTCGGGATAGTGACGCGCCCAACGAAAAGGGGCGAAGGAGTTTGGATACCGATCGTCTATTGTTAGGACCAAGACCCTGTCGTCCAATACCGAGTACTGGCTACCGTAAATCAAATACCTTGCAAGCGCGGTGGCAGCGCCAAGGAAAATCCCCGAATGGCAAGCTGGGCCCAAGCAGCTTGATCTGATTGGTCCAGTAATGGGGGACCAATGGAGAAAAAGATGGAGGCCAACCGCTCAAGAAATTACAGCAGCATGAATGCATGGAAGGATCTGGGCTGTATACGCGTCTTACTACGGTAGCTCCAACCGACCATAATTACAGACTCGCCTACTTCTTTCTACCATATGTCGCCGCGGATTTGCTGACGGCCCCCCCTGGTGTATTTCACTCTTTCTTGCTCTGCCTGACCATAGGCAGTCAGCCTTCCTCCGTTCTGACTTCAGCCACCACCGAAGCGCTCTTTTACCATACGAGATGGCGACAAACCTGGGCGCTACATTTGTCCCCGGCGGAGGGGATGATTACTACATGCCGGAAGTATTCGCTCCGGCACCTCAGAGGTGAGTGAGTCTTTTTGTTACTTGTTTGAGGAGTTCTTGTTCGTTTTCTCAGCCTCTTTTGTTGCTTTTCTTCTGCCTATTTTTGGCTGCATCACATCATCACATCATCGCAGTATCGTTTACCGGCAGCACCTCAATACCTACCACCTACCCACCCATCGCTCCGCTGCAGTTGATTCGATCCATTTCGCCCAGCACGCACCTCAACTAGCTGCCGCCTGTACTTCCCCAAGCTGCAGCCTGTGGCCCAGCTGACTTCGCTCATAATCACCCCTCCCAAACTTTGGAGCCTGCCTTGTTCGGTTTCCCCGCCAAAAGAGGAAGCTTGCCCCTCCCTACCGACCTACCCGCCCGTCCTTTCCGTCATCTATGCTGAACCCCCTGCAATAGCTGCACTACACTGTCTTGGATGGAGGCCCAAACAGGCTCCAACACTTCTTGATTACAACATGCACTTGTCGCTGCCCTATACAGCCTCGATATAGGCCGACCCATTGTTTCTTTTGCTTACCCCCAGTTGCTAATTTTCTCCCCCTTTGCATCTTTTTCACCCTCTTGCTTTCTTTTTCTTTTTACCTTTTGTATTCTTCTTCTCTTTTACGGCCCCTGCACACGAAAAAAAAGCTTTTTTTTGCGCAAACCAACCGAACAAAGCGGGCCTCAGATTGGTCCGGCGCGTTCAGCCCAAGCTAAGAAGAGGGGAGGGTGAGTTATCGATTTGCTGACGCCAAGTTTCTTTTTCTGTTGGATTGGGCCCATGCAGGGTTATGCCAGAAGTCCCTCAGAACATGCAATCAGACCTTCAACGACTAGAACAACATTCTGCTGATCTAGGCGCGACCGGAAACCAAACCCAAGGCAACGCTGCCTCCAGAAAGACAGGTGCGCACCACCAGAGAGACCCCTCGCTTTCAGCCTATCTGAATACCCAGGTAACAGGAGGTGGAGGCACAGGTGGCAGTGCAACAGCTCCGTCGGTGCCCCAAATAAACGAGCCCGACGGCATCGAGTTCAGGCCCTTCGAAGACAGCGACAAGAAGACATACGACAAGATGTCTTCTCACGACGCCTACGACGCCCCCAGCTTCTCGCCCTTCCCCAAGGTCAAAGGCGAGAACATACCGCTGAGCGACGAGGAGAAGGAAGAGATACTATACAATGCGCGGTCCCACGTTTTGCACTCCAACAATGTCTCGATGCAGTTGTCGTGGGCGCGCGACTCGCTAGCTTGGGTTGAGATCATGGCCGAGTCCTGGCAACGGGAAAACGCTGGCGCCGAGCGGCCTAGGACCCCGAAGGTTGAACACGAGCTAAGGGAAGATGCAATCAACATCGTCCACTACCTGGCAGAACAAGGCCACCCAGAGGCCCTGTTTATGCGCTCCAAATGGCTCGAGTTTGGCAAGTTCGGCCAGCGAGCCGACAAGAAGGAGGCTTACTTGGGTTACCGCAAGGCTGCCGAGCAGGGATGGGGTCGCGCCGAGTACCGTATGGGAATGCTGTACGAGAACTCCAACGACATGGAGAAGGCAAAGAAGCACTACAATTTGGGCATGGAACAGCGCGATTCGGCTGCGTCTTATCGACTCGGCATGATGAGCTTGCTTGGCCAGCATGGGTATCCAAAGGATTACAAGTACGGTCTGGAGCTGATCCAGATCGCAGCCGACAGCGCCGATGAGGACGCACCACAAGGTGCCTATGTCTACGGCATGCTGATCTCGAAAGATTTGCCCGATCTCGACATCCCAGAGAATATCCTTCCCACAAACTTAGGTCTTGCACGTCAATACATTGAAAAGGCGGCATTCCTGGGATTTGCGAAGGCGCAGTCCAAAATGGGCCAGGCCTATGAGCTTTGCCAACTAGGCTGCGATTTCAACCCGGCCTACTCATTACACTACTATGGCCTTGCCGCAAGACAGGGGCAGCCCGAGGCGTCGCTGGGAGTCAGCCGTTGGTTTCTTTTCGGTTACGAAGGGGTCTTTAGTAAAAACGAGCAGCTTGCCTTCAAGTATGCAAAATCTGCAGCAGATACCGGACTGGCTACAGCCGAATTCGCCATGGGATACTACCACGAAATTGGCATCCACGTCCCCAAAGATATCCGCGAAGCCCGCAACTGGTATGAGAAAGCTGCCGATCACGGCAACAAGGATGCGGAGCAGCGGCTCGATTCGCTCCGCCAATCCAAGACTCTGACCAAGGAAGACCACGAAACGACTACCCTCACACGAATTAAGTCCCAGCACGGTTCTCAGCGCGGTAAACGACCCGACAGGTTCAAGCAGAGGGAAAGTGGAACCATGCCTACCGTGGCCGAGTCGAGGTCTGGACCTGGCACCCCCATCGATGGTACGATGCCGCAACCGGGTCGTGGCCCCAGCCCGGGCCACTCACCTATCGCAAACGGATTTGATGGCTATGATCAAAGCAGGGGCCGGCAGCCAGCTTTTGGTGTTAATGTTGGCCAACCGCCACGCGCAAGGTCAACCGCTCCCTATCCGGAAGACGACAGGCCTGCACCGCTCAATATGTCGGCTCGCGCGAGATCTACAGCGCCATACCCGGAGGACGAGCGGCAGACGCTTTACAACAAGCTCCCAGTATCTCCGCACTATAATCCCGACATCCGCGGCGCGGGGGTGAGTGCTCCCTTGGCAGAGCGACCCAATTCGGCGTTTGGCATCAGGGCGGATCCGTATCAGGCTGGTGGATACAGACAGTCCCAGGCTGGTGGTCCTGGCCTTGCTCCGATATCACCAGCAGGCGCTCAAGGGCGCGGACGCGTTGTGTCGGCCGGTCCTGGGTGGGATCAACAGGCGCATGGTGGATACCGGCAATCTAACACCAGCCCTGCGGGATATGGACCTGACCCCTACACTCAAGGGCCACCGCAAATGAGCGGGGCTGGAGGCCCGATGTCCCCGCCCATGGGTGATCCTTCGAGAAATCGCCTTACCAAGCAGCCTCCCGGCCCTAGTCAGCCTGCATACTCACCCCAGGGCTCGCCTGGCTATCCTCCTCCCATGGTTAATGCGGCAGTCCCTGGCCGTGACTATGGTCCCAGAACCTCATCCCGTCCTACCTCTGATATGTACGATATGAGGGATATGAGGCAGAACATGCCTCCAGTGGCAGGCCGGCCAGTGTCGGCAAGGCCAGACCGCTACGATTCGCTACCGCAGCAACAAGGAGGCGGCTATGCAGGGGGTCGGCCGCCACAGCAACTCAAGGATAGGCCAAGCCACATAAATCCTATGGACCCCGGCAGGCAGAGCGCACCGCCTAGCCAACATGGCGGCGGGAGGCCCAGTCCAGCCCCGAGCTCGGTCCCAAGCTTCTCCAGTGGCCCATCAGGCCCTCCCGCTAGGAAGCCTGTTGGTGGGGGCGCTGGGGATGGTGGTGGTGGTGCTGCTGCCAACAAGCCGGCACCTCAGGGCCCGGCAACTTTTGAAGAGATGGGTATTCCTCAGGGCAAGAACGATGGTGACTGCGTAAGTTCTCCTTTGTCCCAAACTTTTGGCTGTAGGAACAGCTACAGTTTCATGCAGTGGCTTTTGACTGACTTGTTGTGCTCTCGAAACAGGTTGTAATGTGAAATTTGATGGGTATCAGGGCGCAGTAATCATCTGAGGAAGAAACACTTTGTGCATATAGATGACAGGCAGGGGCCAACAAACAACAGGGTTTTTCTTTATTTTGGCATTTGAATTCGACATTGCGGGCATTTGGAAACGAGGTTGGCTTTCCACCCAGACTATTGCATTGCGCAATTTTTTTTGCATGGCGAGGCCGAAGGCGATTTAAAAAGCATGCAGTTCTGGTTTTCCTTAGATGTTTGGTTCCTTTTTACGTCCAACTCAGCTTTGTAGATACCACCATTTGGAAGAGTAATCGCGCCGGCGGATCATCGCTGTTTGCCCGAATTGATTGACAGGCAAATGTCTCAATTTCACAAATGTTAATTTTTCCGCAGACTGCGCCATGACAAATGCCATACCAGTCGAACCAAGATAACAACACCAGCGTCGTGCAATGTGTGAGCTAGGTTCGAATTTATAATGCTAAACAGGTAAGGCTGCGCGCTAAGACTGCTGTTTGCAAATATGCAGATAGTAAATTGAAAAGGAAATCAAAGGGAAGAGCAAAAAGAGAAAGCAAGCATAAAATGCAAGAGGGGTATCGTAAAGTAATAAATCATCAAAGAGAACCCCCTGAATACAAATAGGGGGGGGGGAAAGGATATGAACAGCTTAGGATATAAAAAGAGACAATGTTGGGAGCTTTCTTTGCAACCCCGCGTCGCCTCCCATCAGGCAACGTGGCTTCTGTCAACCATCTGCCACCTCGCCTCCTTGCGAACAGCCCAACCTTTGAGCGCCATGACGATGACGACCCAGGCCATCAGGAACGCCACCAGACCCATGGTGACGGTGTACATGAACATGGCGTCGAGGCCCTGGTTTATCATGCCCTGGACGGTATCGTGGCTCTGTTGACGTGGAAAAGGATGTATATGTCAGCATAATTATATATATATATATATATATATATATATATATATATATTTTCAAAAGGTTGCACTTTGTGTATTTCGATTTGTACAGCAACAGGGAGATACTCACGCTTGCCATAAAAATCACACCGCCCGCCATCAGACCAAACGCAGCCAGCAGCTCCGTCGGCGGCCGCGAGGGCAGCACCGAACGGGGCGGCTTCAGGTACATGAGGACGTACGAGAAGCCCCTGGCGACGGCGGCGCCCTTGAGCAGGTCCCCCCACTGCTTGTGCACCATGCCCGAAACCATATCGTGCTGCGTGTGAGAGCTCATCATGATGCCGAGGAGGAGAATGACGAGCGCAGGGATCGGGTTCAGCGAGACGCTACCGTGGAGCTTCGACGGTGGTGGTGGTGACAGGTGATCGTTGTTCTCATCATCGTGGCCCGCCACCGCCGTGTTGAGCAGCTCCCGGACCGTCGCCGACTCCACCAGCATGCCGCAAAGCCCGCCACCGATGAACAGCACCGTGATGGCGACGTGCTCCAGGTCTTGGGCGCTCCAGGCGCTGTCTGCGCCGCCGCCGAGGTGCTCGAGGAAGATGTTGGTCGAGCCGTAGAAAAAGATGAGGGCGCTCTCTACAAACTCAGCCGATGGGCGCCAGGGAGCGGCTGCTGCCGTTGGGTCGTCGGGGCGGGGCCGGAGGTTCCATGCCCAGCCGATCTCGGCAAAGGCTCCGGTCCAGCGACCAAGGGTCAGGATGCCGAGCCAGAAGAAGACGCCGCCCTTGATCCAGTGGGCCAGACCGCTAAAGATCTCCTGCCCTTCCTGTAGTCCGAAGTTAGAATGGAACGGTCAGTGGGCCTCATCTCTTGAGCAGAACTAAGTTCTTTCATGGAAAAATAGGGGCTGCTTACGAAAAATCGCCCTTGAGCAATAACGCCTGTGCAGATTGCAACGAAGCCCAAGATAAGGATGATCCGATCGATGACATTGTATCCAAGACCAAAGATATTCAAAACCTGGGTAGAAAAGATGCCTGCGGTCTTCCCGGCTAGAGCCAGCACACGATGGACAGTGCCCCCGTGGCGCGCTAATTGTTTCCTTCCAGGGCCAAAATCCCCATCGTCATCGTGGTCACGCGCATAAAAGTCGGTCCCGTCCAGCAGCATTGTCTCATCCTTGAGAGCAACCTCCTCGTCGTGCTGCGAGCTGGAGCTGGAGTACCTCGGCCTGCTGCACAGTGACGCCGTGTTGGGCTCGGTCCCCTGGCCGCTGTCGAAGGAGAAGCGGTGCGGCTGAGCAGACCCGGGAGCCGCGCTGGCTCGCTGGTGCTCGGCCATGGCCGCAGTCGATACGGGGGTGTATAGGGCGGATCTGGGCCTGGGTGATGGGCTGAAAATTTCGGAGCGGCGGACGAGCACGCCGAGGACGACCTGAGCGCATGACAGCGCCGTGACGGCCCAGCCCAGCTTGTGGTGGGCGTTGTTTGGGTACAGGTCCGGGGTGTTCTCGTTGAAAATCATGCCCAGGATCAAGCCCGTCAGGTTGGTGACGACGAAAACGACCTGCGCAGGGAATGTATATCTTGAGCGAGAGATGGAGAACATTACGGCTTTGCTGCAATGTTAGCCAGGAATTTCTTTTTTTTTTTTGTCTTGATATTTCTGGTGTAGTCTTGGAGATTGCGTTAAACTCTTACCAACTGGCAGCATGAAAACCCAGCTCACTGTCATCAAGGCTATGTGGGCGTATAATGCGCCCTGATATTCAGGATATGAGAAGTATGTCTCCAGGCCCGAATCTTCAGCAGGTTTGGGCATAGCTTGACCTTGATCCATATTCATGGACTCGCCGCCATGTGCAAGGATGGCGGTAGGTAAGCTTCCCAAAACCACAACACCGAGGAGAGCAGCCGATAACCTGCGCCTCATTGTAACTGCAGGGGATATGTATGCCTTGCAAAAAAAGAAAAAAAGACAGTATATCTGTTGGTCCTGAAATTATGCTTCAAAAAGATAAAATAGAAGAAATCCCGGTAAACACAGAAGACCCGGGCGGTGCGACCAACTACTTTGCTGATAACATGCACCCAATGTGCCTATGTCGGTATCTCGTGATCCAATTATGAGAGCAATAAAGGGGTATCAATAATATCAAAAGGGCACGCGCGCCTGACGCCAAGCTGCGGCAAGAGTGAGGGGGAGGGAAGGCAGACTCGAGAGATGGTTCACTGCGTCTCAAGATACCTTATGGGAACCTGCCTTGCATGGAGAAGACGGATTTATACAAATTTTCCTTGAAAGAAAAATCAAAAATCGAAAGGTCCCTTTTGTTTCTATTATATCATAGCAACACAGAAAGACAAGAAAAAAAAAGGAGGGTAACTCGGGACAAGGAAGCAGTGTGGGCCCTTGAATACAAGCTTTTATACAGGAGCAGATGACATTCTACCTTGGATGTAAAAGGAAAGTAGAAAGTCCGCTATATCCGAAGCCCAGAGTCCCACTGCACTAGAACCTGCGATAACAGAAGACTGCTTTCCGTCAAAATACAGTCGCCTATGATATCCCGCGAGAAAAAAAAAAGAAGCGGACTGTTCGGAGTATGCAATCACCGCAAGCCACATGATCGCTTGAATGCCGGCGGTTTTTGCTTGCTGTCCGGGCGACTACTAGGTTTGCTGTAACGCAGTGGGTTTTTTGTGCCTAATAATATGTGGACTCGGCATTTTTCTGACGGGGGCTCTAGGACTGATTGGTAATATACCGTTGCTAAAGTAATCACGGCTTCACTTGAAAGCCCGAGACTGCCGAAGCGAGTACGGACAAAAGAAAAAAAAGAGAAAAACCGATGTTGGGTTGGCGTTTTGGAGCGGACGGAATCATGAAGAAACCCGTACTCATTGGTCAAATGACAAACTTGATGCGATAGGAGTCAGAGCTACTGCGTACATAGTTCTGCTCTCGGAGGGCCACACTTGCTTGCTACTGGCTGTTTTTGTAGGATACATGGGGAACTGTAAGTAAGGTAAGCACCAGGCAGCCCTGCTAGCTGGCAGCAGTCTATGTTGTTTCTTTTTTAGTGGTACGAGATAACATCACGCAAGAGCCCAACGTCAAGGTAAGTGGCTGGTTGGGGATCCTTGCTTGCCAGGGGATAAATCATAATTCACCGATAGAACTGAAAAGAAAGAAAGAAAAAAAAAAAGCCAAGGAGCACTGTAGTCATGACTGTGTGGGGCCATCCGGCAGATGTCAAATTCCGCCTTACGAAAAAGGCAAGATGGTGGTTACAGTAGACGCGCAGTGGATGCGATGCGGAAGTCTCGGGCATGCTGATGACCGATCGGGCTATTTGCAACGGGCAAAAATAAAAATAAAAATTCGATAATGAGTGACTCAATGTAGTATCTTTGCGAATTCCGCGACGGAACGTCCGGGACAGTGGGTTTAAGTGTCCAAAGTACTAGTTATATTCTAGTTCTAGACCTAGTCTAGCCTAACAAATTTCGACCCTGCTTTTGTTTCGTTCAACGCGCGAGCAATGCGCGCACATAAGAGATGACTCACTCAAGAGTAGGATGAACCAAGACGCCAAATAAAACGAGTTTATTCATTCGGATTTAAAGCATGGGGTCCAAAATAGAAGTCAACGATACCTGCGTGTGGCCTGATCCAGCTTGATGCCCAGCAGGTCCAAGGCATGGCATATATTGGCAAGAGTAATAAAATTAATAAGTAACCCCGCCCGTAAGATTTGGCATTCAAATTTTGCGTCTGTCTTGCTGCATCAATATTTGGCGGGGAATGTAGTAGTGATGTCTTATTCCTTCCTATAGTTACAATTACAACACACGCTTAACAAGACGGAAGAAATGTATGATGTATATCAAGTCTGGAAGTTTGCCCGAGCTTTGCCATCGGATTAGATCGAGCCTCGCCTTAGCAGGGATCTTACACGGGAGTTCCGGGTTGTCATTATACTATACTACGGAGTACAGTATAGTAATTACTTGTCAACCCAAAGGGTAAACAACAATAAGCGCAACTGTACCCAATGTGTTGGGGTTCCACAGGCTCACAAGCTCGCAGAGTAACTCATCTCGGGCTGGTATTGCACTCGCACTGTATGCTGCGGGTAATACTGCCAATTATTCCTTAATACAACGTGAGCTGAACAAATCGTCGGGCGGTTGCTTTTTCATGGCCTCATTTTCATCGCGCCATACTGAAAGTAGCGGTGACCATCAATTACTAACCAAAGCTCTCAAATCTGTTTGAGTGACTGCACCAACACCCGAGCCTTCCGAAATGTTGCTACTTCGTAGATATGTTCCATGCTATCTTATGCCTTTAATGCATCTGATACTAACCTTAGGTACCTAGGTAAGGTACGTACCTGTTGTGATTGCGAGAAGGAAATATTGATGGTAGCTTGCATGGAGCAAAAATCCGCTCGACCCGCTTGACGTCATTCCCGGGATTGGCTCACTTGTACAGTACTGCATCCGTCGGCGGACTTCACTCGAGTCAAGGCTTCCCAATGTCAGCCCTAGAAGCCGCCCACTTTACATCGTCATCCCGCCAAATTGGGAATCCTAGCAAGCCTAGCTTGAATGTCTATTGTACGGAGTAATGGCATACTTGCTGATGTGATTTGCATTTTGCGATAAACTCCGGTCTACTAGACTAGTTCTGGATGATCTTCCCCACAAAAACCCCGTTCGTGCGATTCAGAACTCTGCGTGCGCTTGTTCTACAATGGCGACCTGGCCCGCACTAGCCACCGGTCGCCATACGGCGACACCTTCTGCTCCTGCTGCAGCTTGCCGAGAATCTGCCGTACACCCTTCTCTGCCGCGGGATGTAACTCTTCCCGAACATCACTATACATAATCTTTACGAGCTCTCCAGCAGTCAAACCCCTCGAGATGTCGGCGCCTGGGTCCGACGCATCCTTGGTTGTGGACTGAAGGGTCCGTAGAACTTGATCTTCACGTTGCTGCCGGTGAGAGATATACTCTTGGATTTTTGCCGGCCCGTTCTCGATGACTGGCCCGTGTCCCGGATAGGCCCTGCCGCGAAACAGCGGTTGCATCTTGCCAAGGCTGCGCATGTATTCCCCAAGGTCCTCATAGACCGACGTCCCGTGGCCCAGGACGTTGTCACCTGTGAACATGGCATCTTCCTCTTGCAAAACAAGCGCGATATGATCAGTGGTATGTCCAGGGCTGTAGATGGCCGTCAGGGACGCGCCATCGGCTCGAAAGACATCCCCGTCCTGTATATCGAGTTCTCGGTCATCATCATGCGACGGGCGGCGCTTCTTGTGGACCCGGCAATCCGCGTTCACCTGAGCCAGGACGTCGTCCACACCACCCACGTGATCCACATGCCAGTGCGTGAGGATTACGTCGCTGACGGTGGCATCCTCCTCCCGAAGCGTGCGGGTCAGCGCCGTAATCCACGACGGCCTACCCTCGCCCGTGTCGATGAGGATGCGGCGCCGCCCGGTTCCGACGAGATACGTGTTGGTGCCTTGCAGCGTGAACTTTCCCGGGTTCCCGCCAAGGATCCGGATGCAGGCCGGGCTCAGCCGCTCGACTTCGGCTAGATGCGGCAGCTGGGAAGCCATCTTGGTTCGAGACCGTTGCAGATGTGACAGAGCCCGAACCCAGACGGTCATGCGTAGATCAAGACAAGGTGGGAATAGGCTCTTGACTAGTGAATATTTAAGCAGGTACCTTGAGAAGTTAGGTCTCAGGGGTGCACGTATTTAATGCCTTTTGGATAAAGTAAATACCAAGATGTCGAAGTGGCGGCTATACCAAACCGGGAGCCTCGGCCGGGGCCTCTGTGGCATGCAACGGACGCAAGCCATTAAGGTTGCATGGATACGCCGGCCCAGGAAGCTTTGTCGCAGCGGGGTTGAGTGCTAGTTGAGGGGGTCCAAGATCTCAAAGAAGGGTGCCGAGGTCAAATCACACAGCTTGAAGGGTGGGGAATGGGATGGGGATCAGACGAGATTACATAAGCAACCTAGCTACGATAAGCACGATAAGCGGAATTTCCGATGTCAGGTTAAGTAAGGTTAGACTTAGTACCTACAGCGAGTTCAACGACGTGACGTGCTGTTGGCAAACCGCGTCCGGGCAAAAAAGGTCCCAAATAGAAGACCCCTACTTCACATATCAAAACCGACGAATTATTTGCATTGCGGAGTCAAATCAGCCTCGAGTCGGAGCAAGACAAAAAAAAAAAAAAAAAAAAAAAAAATACAGGTATGAGAGATCTCCTCTCTTGGACGTTTAGTGTGTATTTTTACAAAAGCGAATGTCGGTGGCTGAGTGTCCAAGATTTATCTGTCAGCAACTCTACAGTAGAGAGGATCATTCAATCAATTGCTCCCTGTCACTAACGGACGTGTTTGTTGCTTTTCCGCCTTTACAAAATTCAACGTATCCGTAGGAGCCTCACCAACGGCACAGCCGCTGAACAAACCGGATACCGATCTGGGACTTGTCCACCCCCCAGCAGGTTCGCATCAGCCTTGCAACGCTCAGCTCTTGCGTTTGCAGAAACAATAATTCGAGGCCCTCTTTTTCTTTTAATCCACCAGGCGGGCGAACATCCAACTACTGGCTAACCAACTCACCTCCCTACATACCTAAACTGCATACCTTGCGCTGAATCGTTGCACCGAGTGCCGTGTCCAAGCCTGTAGCACTGCGCTGCATCGATAAACCACCAGGCTCGACGATTTTTGAGAAGGTCTGGAAAACACCATCCACTTTTGACGGAAGGGCACGGCGGTTGCCCCTGGTTGGGCAAACCACACTTGAAAGATGTCGGCAAAGCCAACTTCGGATGCTTCCAAGGCTACTCAGATCAAGGCCCCTGTGCCTGGTCGGCCTGTGTTTGGTTGCGGTACGTATACACAATATTTTATCCTTGTTGCGCAAACGGAGCTGGGAGAGCGAGGCAGTCGCGATGAAGCTTTTACTGACAAGCCGTATACGTCTGCAGAACACGTCCAACTCATCATGACCCAAAATAGGGATCTGCAACAAACATCAATCTCACATTACAAAGCCATCCTGCGCTGCATATTCGAGAACCCTCCAGTTATACCAGAGACTAGCATTACAGCAAGTGGCCAAAATGTTACGTCCTTGACATCAAACTATCTGTGTCTTCAGTGCCCCCAGATCCTTGGCGTGGAAGAGCGTCTTGAACATGGCAATAAAAAATCCCACCGCTTTTGTAAGTAATCATCACAAGCCTGAGCCATCTCTCACTGCCAGCCACTTACGGCGTGTTGTAATATCGCTAACTCTGAATCGCAGACGTTGACTCTCGCAATGGAATGCTATACTGCCAAATGTGTGATGATTATGTCTGGGACCCAACACTCGAGGAGCTTAGATTGAGGAAGATAGGCGCAGGCACTTTTACTCGTAAGATACCACAAATCTCCATATTGCCAGACTTGGCTCTCTTGCTGAAGAGATATATGGACATCGACCGCCCCCGTAAACTGATGGTTAGTAGCCAGCTAACATTGCCTCCCTTATCTTTCAGTACGTAAGAGGAAGCGTGACGAGCTATCTCCGGAAGCTGCCAAGGAAGAAGCTCGCTATATTGCGCTCAACACGAACCAGGTGCCGTGCAAGGCTACTGGGCTCCGCGGAATTTACAATGCAGGGGCTACATGCTACCAGAACGTCATCCTGCAAAGTTTTCTACACAATCCCTTTCTTCGCAACTACTACCTCAGCGATGGTCATCAGAGTGGCGAATGCCAAACTCAGTACTGCATGAGCTGTGCCATGGATGACATATTCCAGGATTTCTATTCACAGGAGACCACAAACGGCTACACAGCAGCCAATATGCTTTGTGGCTTTTGGTCGTTGGAGCGCAAAGCTTTTGCAAATCTTGTCACGACAAAGGAGCAAGATGCGCATGAGTTCTTCCAGCTTCTGGCTGAAGAGCTGCACGAGCGCAACGGCGATGGGAAGCGCCCGGAAAGTGGATCTGAGCACTTGTGTGACTGCATTATACATCAGACGTATTACGGCAAGCTACAAAGCAACACAACGTGCCAAGGTTGTGGTAGCGTCACGAATCAGGTGCAATCATTCCTTGACTTGAGTCTCGGTTTAGACTCCACGCAGAAGAAGAAGAAGCTCGCCGGGACCAAGTCAGAAGGCGGCAGTAAAGGTGCTTCGTTGTCGTTGCAGGACTGCTTGGAGGAAGAGTATGTCAAATCCGACAAGTGCGAGTACCGCTGCAACAAGTGCAACTCAACACAGCAGGCCAGGCGGAATACAAGCCTGAAGCGCTTACCGAATGTGCTCTCAATACAATTAAAGGTAAACAATGTGCTTGATATCCTCTTTATGGTCATCAAACATCTTGCACGTCCCCATATTCCGAGTTCGTTGCTCACATTTCCTCTTCATTACCACAGCGTTTTGAGTACAAACAAGGGCGCCACGACAAGGCGGTCAAGGTTGATACGCCCGTCAAGTTTCCGTTGCAGCTCAACATGTTTCCATATACGGACCGGGGTCCCAGCACCGAGTCCAAGGAAAACTACGAACTGGCGAGGACATGCCAATATGATCTCTTCAGTGTCGTAGAACACGTGGGAGAGATTGATACTGGACACTACACCTGCTACTGCAAGGTTCAGGACCAGGTAAGTTGTCCGCTTTGGACAATTATCTCCATGGAATTCGTAGGCTAATAACACTATCAACTTACCAGTGGTTTGCATTCAACGACCACAAAGTTGAAATGGCCTCCGTTTCCCAGGTGCTATCAGCCAAGGCCTACTTGCTATTCTATATCGTCAGGTATATTGCCTGAATCGCCACGCACAACAGGGACGCGGAGGCAGCTAGTTTGCTGACCTCTGTGATTTATCAGTAAGCAATGGTCACCCGCCAGCTGGGGACAAGAGCGTTTCTAGGATTTCTATGCCATCAGGCCCACCTGGATTACGGTGAGCCTGATATGGGGTCTGCCCTCGGGGGTTACATAGCCCCATCCACTGAAGGTTGGGGTGTTCGCTCATCACCGGTTCGAGATTTGCGTCTGCCTAACGACTCACTATTTCCACATGTTTTTGGGTAAAATGAATTGAGGGACGCCTTGTGGTATTTGGTGAGCCGGCAAGACCTGTACCGGAAGAGGCGACATGTAAAGAGGTCGACGCTAGATGAGTAATGGGGGCGAATTTCTGCCAGCCCCTCTGCTAAACCGGGGACAAGCGGAGGACAAGCATTTGTCGCGTCGGTGATGTGTTCCCTGTCGATACAGGACTTACCAAAGTCCCAGTACATAACGGCGGTTCGCATATGGGTGGTGTTAATATGGAGGTGCGCTGGACTTGAGAGGAGTTGTGTACAATTACATGTCCTTTGCAACGATCTTGACCTACATCGACGGCGAAGTCACGTTCTGGATCACAAACCAAGCACTGCCAAGGATCGTTCATGTAAAAATGGTAAATGACGCTAAAGAAAGAAGAACGAACGCCGGGCTTGAAAGTCATTCCCAACATATGAAAATAAAAAGCACAAAACACACAGACCCCAACGCCTTTTTTTGTTCCTACTCCGTCAAAACCAAATACCTCCAATGTTTTTACTTTGTCTTTGAGACCTAAAAGCTTCAGGCATCATGCAGCAAGAGCAAATTTCTCTCGCCACTCCCACTCGTCGCACTCAAAGTTTGCATAGCAGTAGAACTCGTTGCTCAGCTTGTTTGCGTGCTCGGGTTCAAAAGTGGTGGTCCGCAGGCCCAGCTCCAGGTAGAGCTTGGTCGTGAGCAGCGTCTCCATGCGCTCGCCCGTGCAAATGACGATGCGCGCCCTGTCGCTCGTCGCGGACGAGGGCCGCGCCAGGGCCTTGACTGTTGTTGCTTCTGATTGTGACGAGAAGGATAAGTTTTGTTAGTTTTTTTTTCTTTCTTTCTTTTTTTTTAGTTATATATATATATATATATATATCTTCGTTACAACGATTTTGTCTTGTGGACAGTTGCCTCAGGTTAGGGAAGGTCTATTCTGACTATCTTACCTTTTGATTGACAATCCTCGTTCAGGAACGGAGGGTCTATTGCCATCCGATCTACGGCACCCCGTAGGGACTCTGGGTCGAGAGTGGGAGAAGGCAGTTAGAGTTTGATGACAGAATATCACCCAAAATGGGAGGACAAGTTTCGCTCCGCTTACCCGGGACCTTCAGGGGCTGGTTGTAGTCGTAAAAGACATATTCCGGGAATATCGAGAACCTCGAGTCGTACTCGAGAAGCACGAGTTTTGGCCTGGATTGTTGATCCCACGAGGCCTATATTTTTGTCTTGTGTATTAGCACCACAGCTCAACAAAAGAATGTAGAAAGGGTTGGGGGGTTTTGAAGCCAGGATGTAGGCTAGTTCTGGATTCCAAGAAAGTCGGTCAAACTTACGATGGCGTTCTTCAGCGCGATAAACACACTCGGCGCTGAAATAGCCGCGATGGTGGTCTCTGCAGTCGCTCCATCCAGCAGCTGCCTGGCGATGAGGTTTGCTGTGTCATCCGAGTACTGTTTTCAAGCTCATGGTGTCAGCGAGAAGAGCCCAATTTCTAGGTAGTTGGATGGGCTGCCCTGGTCTCGAACCCGATAACAACCTATCCTCAACTTCAAGGTAAGGCCCAGAAAGTAGCGACTTTGAAGCATCAAGAGCCCTTTTCCGCTGACGTCCAACTTAGACGACGGCAGGCAAATGTGGCCTGTCTGGTTCCTGACACCATAAAGCCCCAGATGCTGATCTACAAAAGACTCACCCAGAACTGCGAGGCCTGCCAGTCCTCACCAAAGTCGTGAATGGACAAAGTCTCAGCATGGCGCTTCTCCGCGTCAGTCTTGAGATCCTCGAACCTGGCCTTCAGCGCATCCCTATCGGCGTAGAACTCCTTGAGCGCTTCCAGGGCGTGGGATGACAGGGCACTGTTGTGGGTTTGTTAGTTACTGCCCAGGAACGTATAGTCACGCGGATGAGATAGTTTCTCAGTTCTCGTCAGGCAAGCTCACAAGTCGTCATCTCCTCCAAAGTAGGCCATGGTCGCCATTGTAATTTATAATGTATAATCGAAGGTTGCTTATATATGGAAAAGAAAAATGAAACGAGCGTGCATCACATGCATGTATATCACAAAACGGGTATACGAAAGAGAGAGAATACGATAAGAAAGACAGACAAAGCTGAAAAGCGAAGAGGAGGCAAGACCTTCCACGACACAGAACGACCTCCCATGGAGGGAGGCCATGGCATAATAAGCACCGAGGGTATGGTTGATCGACTGCATTCACTCAAGTAATGCTTTTCCGGGGGATGTGTTGCTCGGTGGTTCCTATTACTCAAGAATCAAGGTGGATGTGGAGCCAAACTGGACCCAGCGGCCCATGTTTTGGGTTGGAAAGTTGGTAGAACTATGCCAAGTATGAGAAACTCACAGAAACCGGCCAAGCTGAATCGGTGAGTCGGCAAGTTACTTGCCTTATCTGTGAGAAAAAATTAGAACAAAAAAAGTTGAACCAAGATCTGGGGGTATCATCCTTGCCCAGGCATGTCGCTTGTGCAAAAAAATAGTTACACTCAGTAGACGGAGGGTATCGGCCGATGACGACAATGCATTTGAATAATAAAAACAAACTTGTTACCAATTGCTCTTTGAGTCAGTTGTGTCAAAAAAAAAAAAGAAAGATCACCTGGTTGGTTAGCTAATTTTATGTATATGTACACTCTAGGATGCGCCAGGATACCTGTGCTGAAATATCTCTCATCCCAGCACCCTTCACAGCTCGTCCGTGACGTGAATGTATTTCTTGTCTTCCCTCTTCTCCTTCTCCGTAGCAGGAGGCAGATCGTAGAACGATCCGCTCCGGAATCCTTGCTGTGATGGACGTCAGCCTCCGCAATATAGCAATGTCTTTTGATTATGCTTGCACATTGATAAGCAACACTTACCAGGTAGTTGTATGTGAAGTTGCTAATGTCACCAGGCTCAATACCAAGGTCCTTGAAGGTCTTTGCTGTCCTGTCAATCTCCTGGTCGATGAACTCGCGCTCGATCTCATCGGCGGACATGATGTCCCACCAGAGCACACGGTTCAGAAGACCGGCAACAGGCTTAAGGACCGCCTTGGGGACGTTGATGTGCCTCCGCTTCTTGAAAATTTCTCGGTCGACCAGCTCTGCGATCTCAGACATCGAGTAGTTCTTGGGGCCATACAGCTCAAAGGTCTGGCCGGCGGTGCTGTCATCGTAAAGCATCTTCTCAAGAGCCTCACCCACATCGATAGACTAAACTGAGAATTAGTATTGTGTCGCAAGCGTGTATGGGATACGAGTACTTACGTGGACGGGGTTGAACTTCTGCTGCATGTGGTTCGCGGTAAACAGGTTGACAACGCTGGCGAGCTTCAGGAGAAGGTTGTCCTCAAAACCAAAGACAGGTGCTGGACGGACGATTGTCGTCTCAGGGAAAATGCTGCGGACGACTTGCTCGCCACGAGCCTGATATCCAACGGTAAATCAAGTCAGTATACGCGTACCCCAGACATCCGTGGTTCCTAAGTAGCTAGCAAGCCGATCGTCCAGTGAGCCTCACCTTGGTCCTGAAAAATTCCGAGGGTGAATCAAGGTTGGCGTTGTGTGAAGAGACGTGAATGAACCTGTCAACATCGTACTTGGCCACAGCTTCGGCAATCCTCTCTGCGCCCTCGACGTGAACGTCTTCGAGAGAAAAGTTCCTAGGTCAAGTCAGTACAGACCATTTCCAATCTTGACCCTGAAAGTAGGCCGGAGTGAAGAGATCACATACTTGGTGGGGTAATTCCTCCCAACAAGGTTGTAGACGACATCCGAATGCCTCACGCTCTCCTCGATCGAAGCAGTGTTGCGGAGGTCGTACTCCTATACAATGGACGCCAATCAGAAACTGCCATTGAGAACCTTGTGCCAGCCAGAACTAGGCATCCATACCATGAAGATCACACGCCCAAGATCACCAGTAAGCTTGAGATGGCGCTTGGCCATCTCCTCCCTGTAAGGGACCACGACAGTACATCCTTGCCGGGCTGTTCAAGCGGAGTTGTCAGAGTCGGGTCCTTATTCCATACCAACCTTCCAATGTCGTCGTATCGCGTTCTCTGGTGTTGGTTAGGGCCGACGAACCTAGTCTGTTGACAATATAGCGTCCCACCTGGCCGGTTGCACCGAAGACAGTAGCAGTGTGGCCTGGGGTAATAACTCGTCGTTAGATGATGATCGGAGCAGCTTCGGGGGCCTCTGTCGCGTTAGGAATCTCACCTCCAATCGATGACCTATACGCAAAGAAAAACAAGAAGACATGGTTAGTTAAGCTTCATAAAAGCTTCCTCCAATACTACTCGAGGTAGTCGGCCATAGACCATAGATTCGTCGACCTACCTTCCACCTTGGGTTCGGATGATTGGCTTTCCGGTTCGCGTGATGGCAACGTCTGAGAGCGGCTGTCGTCGAATTACGCTCTGGGCGAGCTTCTGCGTTGACCGCACTGCGGTCGGAAAGGCCGACATGCTTGCCAACGTGTTTATTGACGGCGGCAGAGGCTTTGGCGGTTCAATTGGGTCGATAAGCTGGTCGCCGGGAGCTTCTTGGTGGTGACGATTCGGGATGCCGCTTGCCAATTGCTTCGAGCTCACTGGCACGGTCACGTGTGGGGCCAATGGCGTTTACCGTACAGGACCCGCTCTGGACTGCGGCTTGACTTGACTTGACTTTCACAGCACGACACCAAGGTACGTACCTCACCATGGATCTTAGTCATCCTTGAGAGTTTGTTTCCGTACCAAGATTGCTTATGGCAGCTGGCGGACAGCTGAGTATCAGTCCCACCACCACCCAACAGCTCTACATACTGGGACGTAGCAGGCTGCATCCTAGCCGCGTCAAGCATCAGCGCGGGCGGCGGACATACACTCCATCATCTACAAACGAAGCTCCGAATCGACATCCCGCCAACTCACAACGGCACCATCTAAAATACACCTCCATCGATCCTGCATCCGCAAAACACCTTTGATTCTGCGTTGTTTACATTCAAACTTAGCTATCCACTCCGGAATCAGATAACGTATTCTGGGTCGATTCAATCCGAACCCCACTCACCATGAGCGCCGATACGGTCGCCGATTTCCTTGCCGACCAGCGGGACGAAGCTCCGGAAGAGCTCCAGCCGCTTATTCTTAAGTTTGAGGATTACTGGGAGAGGAAATTATGGCATCAACTTACTGAAGCCTCCCTCGAGTTCTTCGACCACCCTATAAGCCGTCCAGCAAGGCTTCATTTCTACAAGGTCTTTGTCGCCAAGTTTGCGGATAAGATCAACCAGCTCAAGCTGGTAGACATAGCCCTCAAGGCCGCCACAGCTGCTAAAGGTATGTACCTGATGATCTGGGTTGCTTGCGATGCAGATCCCTTTACATTCCTCCAGCTCCGCGCGATCCCCCCGGTAATGTAGCTAGCTAACATACCTACCTTCAACTTCCAGATCCCAAAGAGCGACTACAGTTCCTCGAGACGGTTGCCAAGAAGGTCGACGATGAAGACTCGCAAGATGCCTACGTCTTTGCTCTGATCGCAGTGGCGAGGGTGAAGCTGGATCTGAAGGACCCCGAGGGAACAAGGAAAGACCTCGACAAGGCCGAGAGGATACTGGATAGCTTTGACAGCGTCGAGACGGTCGTCAGCGCTGCCTTCTACAGTGCACAGGCCGACTACTACCAGGCCCAGGCCGATTTTGCATCATACTACCGCAACGCCCTCCTATACTTGGCCTGCATCGACGTCTCGGCCCTGACGCCAGAGGAGCGTCGCTCGCGGGCATACGACTTGGCCATTGCCGCCCTAGCCTCCACCTCCATTTACAACTTTGGCGAGCTCCTGCTCCACCCTATCTTGGATGCCCTGACCCTGAGTGACAAGGATTCGTGGCTGCGGGAACTTCTCTTCGCCTTCAACCGCGGCGACCTGGCCGCCTACGATGTCCTCTCGGGCCATATCGGCTCGAACCCGCTCCTGGCCAAGCACCGCGGTCAGCTGAGGCAAAAGATCTACCTGGCCGCCCTGACCGAGGCCGTCTTCCGCCGCCCGCCCCACGACCGCGCCATGACCTTCCAGACCATTGCGCGCGAGACCAAGGTGCAGCCTGACGAGATCGAGCACCTCGTCATGAAGGCCCTAAGCCTGGGTCTCCTGCGCGGCAACATCGACCAGGTCGACGAGGTCGCCCACATCAACTGGGTCCAGCCCAAGGTCCTCGACATGAAGCAGATCGACAACATGCGCCTGCGCCTCAAGGACTGGGACTCGAGCGTTAACCAACTCGGCAACTGGATCGAGGGCGTGGGTCAGGATGTGTGGGCTGTCTAAGAGGGGTGATATGCGGGTGGAGGAGAAACGAAGCTCGGCTCTGTCGGTAGGGCGTCCCAAAAGGGTGAATCGTTCTTCCGACTGGAGATGGCATTGGCGAACAAAAGACTCGCTTCACGATGTGTATCATAGCTAGAGGTTATAGAGCCTGAGGATAATGGGAGACATTATGAGGGACGTCACGTCATGAAAAATCAAAAGAATTTCAATGCCACAACCGCATCTATAGATGTTTGTTGTACTCCACGCATATTCACATTCTCCATGTCACTACTTGAACACACACACGGACACATGAACCAGGTGAAAAATCTATCGTAGCAAGATTCTAGCTGCCTAGGATCATATCATGAGTACACCAAGACAGGCATCACAACCGGGCACATCCACACCTTGTTCTTGTTTGTCATCTAGCATAGGAAAGAAACCGTCATTTCAATGGAAGATAAAGCTCCTCCCACAGTTCTAGGCAGTCTTGACCTTTGCAGCGGGCCTCCCAAGCACGACGAGCGAACCGGCAAGCCACGCGGGCCACCAGACGCACCAGACCACGACGGCGGTGTACATGCCCCAAACATCCCAGCCAAAAGCGGCGGCCTGCAGAACTTCGGCAACGTCCAGACGCCAGGCGGCGCAGGCGACGGCAAAGACGGCGGGCGGGGAGGCGACGTTGAGCAGGGCGACGTAGGCCCAGCGGAGGGCGGGCGAGGTCGGGAAGGGTCGGGTGAAGGTCAGGGGGGTGGCGACGAGGCCGATCCAGAAGGCGAGGGAGAAGTTGAGGATGGCGAGGGATGAGATGAACATGCCTAGGACCAGGAGGTAGAAGCACTTGATGAGCTGGTACTGCTGCGTCGTGGGCCGGTAGAGCGTCTCTAGGAGCTGCGAGGCAATGGGCGGTAGGAAGATGTTGATTATCGAGAAGGCGATGAAGGACGGATATAAAAGCTGGTAGGGATTTTGTAGGTCAGCACTGGAAATCATGCCACTGGGAAACAACAATACAGTCACGTCGAGCATGCTTTGTCTGGCACTTACACCTGCAGAGAGGTGGTTAAAAATGTATAGAGGCACAGCGCCAAGGAACAGGCAAGTGCCTATCACCGACAGCGGAACCAAAAGCTCACGCTCAACAACCTGCAGAGGTTCCGATGCCACGGAAACTCCAGTTTTAGCAGCAGTCACCTGACCCTTGGGCTCCTCCTCCTCCTCGGGCTGCCCGCTCTTGAACCACATCAGGATGGACATGATGGTAAAATTCGCGCCCAGTAACATGGCGCTGGGCAGGTATGTGCCGATGCTGACAAAATGCTCCTTGTGCATGAGCAGGTAAAAGAAGAAGCTCTGGTGAAGATGCTCAAGCAAGTTATTGAGACTGCGAAAGGTACCCTCGACAACGCGGCCCAGGGCCATCTCGTCCTGCCAGCCGTCGCCGTACGGAACCAGCGTGACGGCATCGACGTGGTACGGCATGAAGCACGAGTGTGCGCCCGTGCCTGCTCCAAGGCCCTGACGCAGCATGCCACGCAGCATGGTGCGCAGCCGGTCGCGGTAATCGTTGCGGTGGTGCCACATGTCCTGGATCGAGACGCCCATGCCCATTTGGCCACCGGCGACGTGCACGAGGCTGTTGAACAGGTCCAGGTTCGGCAGCTGGCCGTTGACGCCGTCATAGACGAGATGCACGCTCTCGTAGCGGTCCTCACGGGTGTAGTCGAGCGCCAGCGCGCCCTGCAGAGCACCCGACTTGAGAGGGAGCGCCGCCACCTTGCGCGGGTCGTGCGCGTCGTGGTAGGCGTCGACCCAGGCCTGGGGCCCAGCCAGCGAGTCCGGCGGCAGCAAAAAGATGATGTCCTTGGACCAGAGGGACCAGCGCCGGAAGTAGCGCGCCAACGTCAGGGCCAGGGCCACGCCGTTTCGGTTCAGCTCGCCCTTGGGGTTGCGCCAGGCCGTCACGAGCACGATGGCCTCGGTCGCATCGCCGCGGGGCGCCTGGAGGATTGCGTAGATGTTCTCGCCGTTGTGCTGGATTCCGGATGACGAGTAGGTGAAGTTCTGGCGGCCAACCTTGAGCCCTACGCCTTTGAGGATGCTCTCGAGCTTGTCGTTGATCCTGTAGTTTGGGTAGAGGGATCGGTCAGCATTCTGTTCCCAGACCAAACATAATTACTGAGTTGAGCCAGAATGAGCATTGAGTAAAAAGAAAAAAGACAATTGCGTACTCGACGTTGCTCTTGCCAACCAGGCTGTTGACCTCGTGTTTATAAGCCCGAAAGACATTCTGATCGCTACCGGCAAAGTACGTGTGCACCTGGCCTGGGAGGAGTGCATTTTCCGATATGTAAGTCCTCCTCGTGAAGTTATCGAGAGGAAGAAGCAGTAGGGACACGATGCCGACGACTATGCACAGCACCGAGAGGTAAGGTGGGAGCTTGAGGATCCGGGGATCCCGCCGTAGGCTCAGGATAGTAGCTGTGTACAATGCGTCGGAGCTCAAGAGTCAGCATAACCCCACGCAAACAATGAACGGGACTACCACAACCGAAAGAGAAAAAGAAAATTAAACAAAAAGAATTAAATCCAAATATCAATTGCTAACTCACATAATAAGCGCGGCATTGGAAAATTCCCGGCGCCTACTCGGGCGTGTTGGGTTGATTTTCAAGCTCCTACCGCCGACAACCTTTTACGGAAAGCAGAGAGGTGTCTGTCTGTCTTGGGCTGATTGCCAGGAGTTTGATGATGGCATAGCCCCGCTTTGACAAATATAATCAGGGGTCCAGGGACCTCTACTGTGTGCATCAACCGAGATTCCTACTGAAGTCAGTTGGATGAATTGAAGATTTACGACAAGCTTGTAGGATATTCACAGAAGAAAATAATAGACAAATATTTGATAAAAATCTGGATCCTCACTTATGATAATATAGTTTTCAAAAGCTCGTCGCACTTGGACAAATCTATGCAAAAATTGACTGTCTTGGCATTCAGGAAGCTACAGCTCCAAGCAACGCAAAGAAAAAAGGAAAGAAAAAAAGAAAAGAAAAGAAAAAGCAAAGTATATACACGCAAATGAGGAAATATCCCCTTTGAAAAGAAGGTATATAGTCCATGATTATTACAGAAGAATACTTTCCAACAAGCTGCTTTATCCTCTCATTCTACAAATCCTCCATTACACTCCGAGTCTCTGCGTCGACCCAACTAGCCCTATCGCAGGGCTGGCCCCAGGATTCGGACTCGCCGACGGCAGCACTCCGAACCTCCCGTACGTCTTCTGATCTATACTGACGTAGTGAGGGAGACGGCCCAGGAGGTTGAGCTTGGTCTCGATCCACCGCAGGATCTTCTCCGGAGGTGACAGGAACTTGAGGTATCCCAAGCCACCTGGTCAAAGGGTTAGCGAATATGAAAAAGGAAGGATGTGACAAAAATCCAGGGCGGGGAATGCGCAAGAGAGATACATACTCAGGTAACCAACAGCCAGCCCGCACAAATGTCCCAGCAGGGACGTGTTTGGGACAAGCGCCGAGACCACTAGGCAAAGCGCCAGCGGCGTAGTCCAAGTGGGCACATGGTGGGTTGCAATGACCAGGTGAGGATTCGTCTTGTACGTCCTAATGGCTTCCATTCCGAGGAGAAGAAACACCCATATGCTGTTTTGTTGAGACAAATAACGTTAGCCTCATGCTTCAAGATATAGATCCTGCCATATGAGACACGCGTGTGCGTTGCCGTCTTACCTTGCTCCCATGACCGTGTTATTAGCCCGTAGTATCCCCCTCTCGATCAAAACGTATGCAATCGCTGGTATAGTTGAAAATGCTATAGAGTTTGAAAAAGAAGATATGCGAATTAGAACTAGATAGAACCAATCCAAGTCCAAGGACCTCGTATAAAGGGGCAAAGGGTAGGTAACTCACGGCCAAAGAAAAGCGCCAACGACGTCAGAGTCCCGTACTCTGCCTCGAACCTCTCCAGCAGCGGCACTATCGCGATGACGTTCATGAGGGCGTGGAAGAAGTTCACGTGTATGAACGGGTACGTGTTCGTGCGATACACTGTTGACGGGGGTTGGGACCCTGCATGTCAGCATTCTAAACTCTTATTTTTATTCCCCCTTCCACATGATCAAATCCCCCTCGAAAAGCAGAGCACGCAAAGGGTAGTCAACTCACTCGTCCCCAGGTTGAGCTTGTCGGGCACGAGCGCACCCCACGCCCTGAGGTCCCAGACGCTCTGCACGCCCACGATCCAGGCGGCGACGATGATGACCGCCGCCAGCCTAGTGAATAGCGGGAGCCGGAAGGCGTACGACCGCGCCCGCGCTGTGCTGAAGCCAACCATGACTATCGGCTGCCGATATGTAAATCTCTACTTTTTTGATTCTCGTTTTTTTTTTTCTTCTTCTTCTTTTCCCCGGAAGGAGAGAGAGGATAAAACGATAGCGTTCGAAAACCCCGCCTTAGACAACGGGACAGGCGGCGTTGATACCCGGGTTGAGCAGGGTTTTCGGGAGGCTTCCAAAGTCGGAGGTCAAAGATGGGCCGAATGTATGGACGATGGCTTGCTGCTTTGGAGCTCGGGTAGGTCGTCTCGTCTTTCGCACAGGGCAGGCCGGTAGGCTTTCGAACTGGATTTCTTCATTCGAGGGCGTTATAGGAGCAGGAGGAAGCCTTGTGTAGGGTACTCGGACAAAGTCTGGACAATCGGTTTTCCCAGCAGACGCGCCGCTCCAGGGGGGTGTTTTTTTTTTTTTTTTTTTTTTTGCGACGAGACTTTTTTTTTCGCGATGGGTTGCTTTTCGTCGGAGGCTTCGGCGACGCGGACTGGAGCTTGGCAAAATCCCTTGGGTCGCGAGTGTTGGTCGAAATGCCGACGTGGCAACGCTTGTCTTCGGCAATGGGTCTTTTGTTACGCAGTGCGACAGCTGTAATGGGATCAGCCAGGTCGGAGGCGTCACCAATTGTCAATATCAATGGCACTAGTGTTCCACTTTCGGAAACCTAGGTAAGGTTAGCCAAGGTGAGGTTCGCACGTCGGCATGAGGCGATCGGTACTGCTATGTTATCTGGCCTTCGAATTCCTTATCCACGAACCAGCGGGTACGATTCATTTGTTCGGCAGTCCACTACCGCTAACGCCCCAGCCGGGCCCTTGGCAACATGATTCTTAACACGGCCGTTCAAAATACGCTGTTTACTTGGGACTTTCTAAATTGAAAACATTAAACATTCCTTTATTCACATGGCCAGAGGCAATGGTTCATTTTGGTTTGGAAACTTTAGGAAGTTTTTGAGGGTATTTAAATTGAAAAAGTCATAACAAAGTAAAATTGGGTAAAATGCGCCAGTTTTCTTTTGTACAAAAACAGACCAGAAAAAGCCAGACCAGAAAAAAAAAATCCCTAACGCATAAATCAGTTCTTGTTGGCCTTGGCCATTGTGTTCAATGCACTTCCATTCTTGAACCACTCAATCTGGCCCTCGTTGAAAGTGTGAGCCAAGGGGATGTCGAAAGCCTTGCCGTCCTTGGGGTGGACAGTCAGGGTGATGTTCTTGCCGGGAGCGAGCTCAGTGCATTTAATGTCGACCCTATCATCGGGCTTGATCTTCTCGTAGTCGGCAGGGTCAACGAAGGTAAGCGGGAGCATACCCTGCTTCTTCAGGTTGGTCTCGTGGATACGGGCGAAGCTGCGGGTGATGATGGCCAGGCCACCAAGGTGGCGGGGCTCAAGGGCAGCGTGCTCACGCGACGAACCCTCACCGTAGTTCCAGTCACCAATGACAACCCACTTGATACCGTTCTTCTTGTAGTCACGAGCGACGGCCGGGACAGCGTCGAACTCGCCAGTGAGCTGGTTCTTGACCTTGTTGGCCTCGCCGTTGGCCTCGTTGATGGCACCAATCAACATGTTGTTGGAGATGTTGTCAAGGTGTCCACGGTACTTGAGCCAGGGGCCAGCCATGCTGATGTGATCGGTGGTGGTCTTGCCCTGGGCCTTGATGAGGATGGGGAGGTCCTTAGCGTCCTTGCCATCCCAAGGCTCAAACGGAGAGAGAACCTGGAGACGGTCGGACGAAGGGTTGACGGCAACCGAGACCGAGGCGCGGTCCTGGGGAGGAGCCTGGTAAGTGTTCTCACCGGCATCGTAGCCACGAGCGGGAAGAGCCTCGCCGGTCGGGGGCTTGAGCATGAACTCGTTGCCATCCTTGTCCTTGAGCTTGTCGGTCAAGGGGTTGAAGTGCAGGGAGCCAGCGACGGTCATGGCGACGACCAGGTCGGGGGAGGTGACGAAGGAGTGAGTGGCAGGGTTACCATCGTTACGTCCAGTGAAGTTACGGTTGTACGAAGAGACAATCGAGTTGGCCTCACCCTTCTTGACGTCCTTGCGGTCCCATTGACCAATGCAAGGGCCACAGGCGTTGGCAAGGACCATGCCGCCGTACTCCTCGAAGGTCTGGAGCTGACCGTCGCGGGCAATGGTAGCACGAATCTGCTCAGAGCCGGGGGTGATGGTGAAAGCGGTCTTGGCCTTGAGACCGTGGTCGAGGGCGTCACGGGCAATGGAGGCACCACGAGACATGTCCTCGTACGACGAGTTGGTGCAAGAGCCGATGAGACCGACCTTGAGCTCCGAAGGCCAGCCGTTGGCCTTGACGGCCTCGCTGAACTTGGAGATGGGAGTGGCCAAGTCGGGGGTGAAAGGTCCGTTGACGTGGGGCTCAAGCTCCGACAGGTTGATCTCGATAACCTGGTCGTACTCGGCACCATCGTCCTCACGAAGCTCCTTAGCGTAGGCACGGGCGTAGTCGGCGATGTCCGAACGCTTGGTGGCCTTGAGGTAGTCGGCCATGCGCTCAGTGAAGCGGAAGACGGAGGTGGTGGCACCAATCTCGGCACCCATGTTGCAGACGGTTGCGGCACCGGTGCTGGAAAGGGTGTCGACACCAGGGCCGTAGTACTCAACAATGTGGCCAGTGCCACTGTAGAAATTCTGTTAGTTTCCGTTTCTCTTTGGCGTGTGGGGAATACTCAAGAGCTTTCATGCTAACTTACCCCTTGACAGTCGTGATACCAGCAAGCTTGGTGATGATGTCCTTGGCCGAAGTCCAGCCAGACATCTGGCCAGTCAGGTGGACACCAATGTACTTAGGAGCCTTCAGCTCCCAGGGGAGACCAGCCATAACATCCACGGCATCGGCACCACCGACACCAATGGCGGCCATACCGAGACCACCACCGTTGGGGGTGTGCGAGTCAGTACCGATGAGAAGACCACCGGGGAAAGCGTAGTTCTCGAGCAGGATCTGGTGGATGATACCAGAGCCGGGCTTCCAGAAACCGATGTTGTACTTGGCACAGGCAGAAGCAAGGAAGTCGTAGACCTCCTTGTTGATGTTGACGGCACGCTCCAGATCCTTGGGGCCACCAACCTGGGCCTCAATCAAGTGGTCACAGTGGACAGTGGTGGGGTTCGCAACTGAGGGCATGCCGGCCGACATGAACTGAAGGATGGCCATCTGGGCGGTGGCATCCTGGCAAGCAACACGGTCAGGGCGGAGCTTGAGGTATGAAACACCACGCTCAATGTCCTGCTCATGTGGGTTGTCCAAGTGAGAGTAGAGAATCTTCTCGGCGTATGTGAGGGGACGGTTGAGACGGCTGCGAACAATGGCGAGGTTCTCCGACAGCTTCTTGTAAGGGATGAAGTTGTTCTCCTCCCAGTTGTTTTGCCTGACCTGTAGTTGGTTTAGATTGAGTTAGCAATTGAGAATATGAATTGGACACGGGGCAACGTTGGTAGGAGCTCGAAGGAATCTGCCTTGGCTGATCCCAAGGAACCCGCGAAGCAGCAACAAATAGGGCAGGCTCAGAAAAAGAGAGAGCTGTAGAATTCATTACACACCTTCTTGTCAAGCGGGCTGTCCGACACCGTTGCCATGCGACGACGGGTCACGGCGCTCACGCGAGCCAGCGGCGATGCCGCGGCAGCTCTCCTAAGGGCCAGCATGCTGGGCGTGAGATGTTATTTGCCAACAAAATGGAAGAATAACAGAGCGGAGATGAGTAGACAAATGTTTTCAGCGAGGAATTGAGACTCTTCCTCGTTATTTGAGCTCGAGAAAACAACAGTCAGGAGCACCTGGCCGACAAACGTTGTGTGAATGAATGGGAAGCAAGATAGCAAAAGCAGAATTTGCTCGGGAGGTAGCGACCAGCGTGGTTTTTGTTCCAGACACAACTCGGCCACAGCGGCTTAAGATTTTGGAGCTCCCGCCCCCACTGTCTGGGGAACTCGGTTATAAGGAGCACTGCGCAACGAATCAGAGGAAATGGATTATTCCTGACCTAGCAGGGATTAAGCAACGCGGACGTCACAGCATACACGGTTAGCCTTGGCCCGTTATTCCCTGCCTCCTGGAATTGTTTTTTTCGAGGCCAATGAGGGACGGATAATTATTTCCTGAATATTCTGGTGATTCTAGATCAACGTCGTATTATGTACGTTAACGATTGAGAATTGCTTGTTTTGCTAACCTACCTTACCTACCTTTCAGTACACTTGCATCGCACGTCCCTTGATTCTTTTACTGTAAAATCAAGCATTCAGCCATCAATCGAAAACTACCGTATGTCTACCCGTAGAATTCATCTCCTTCCCTTTCCTGTCAATTGAGCTCACAGACACTGTCCGGGGCGCATGCATGGTTCTGGTCTCACACCCCGTTGGAGTTCACCTCATCCATCTTATGCCAAGCCTTAGCTTTTAAACCCCCCAACTTCTAGTTCAAAGGTTCTACTGTTTAGATAAGGGCCAGCGTGCTGTGCATGTGCCATTTCTTTTTTCCCCTTCTGCAACCAATTCTGGAGTGCATCAAATTAATTCTCGTGATCGCTCAGCGTTGCCACATTCATTATTTACCCACCACATGCCTCTCCTTGCCGTCCCTAGCTCCCTGAATAGCACGCATCCAGCCTCGCAAGCCGAGCTCAAATCCTCGGGACTCCGCCGCCCCGCTCCGCATCGAACCTCTCCACAACCCGTGCGCAAATAGGTCTCGCTGGCCAGGCCGCCGGCCCGATTTTTGTCATCGACAAACAATATTAGGCCCGACAAGAGCTTCTGGGTTTAAGACGGTTACTTATAGATCCTAGACACCAAACAGCAGTTCTGCCTATTTTTTTTTTCCTTTTGCGATGTCTTAAACAAGCTTGTTAATCCTGTTGGAAGGAGTAGTACTCCATAAGCCAGTGTAGACAACTTTTCAAATACTCACTTTTTTTTTCCAAAATTTCAGGCGAAGATCCAGACTGCAATGACCTGATTCGAGTGTTCCTGCGCAGGCTTCTTTTTTTGTTTGGTTCAGCCGACAGCGGGTCGCAAACTCCTCGGCGGCGACCGACCACCCATTTGGGCCTCGGCGTCAGTAGGTGTTACGAGGAGATAAGCTAAAAAGCGAACGGAGATCAAGCTATGGCCCACATTTTTGTTTCGAGGCATATTTTTGACTGTAACCTGTATGGCAGGGATATAAGTAAACAAAAAAAAAAAAAAAAACCTTTTTCCCCAATATTTGATAAGAGGCGAATTGAAGTTTTATGTTTTATGCAGTAATTGTTGGCGATAGGTTTCCGTAATTGGGGAAAGGGGCCTTGCATGGCCCTGCATGCATTTCGCTATTATTGTACGTGACGAATCGAGTGGTTTTTTATTCGTACTTCTCTCTCCAAGGTTCTCCTTCGTGCAACGACTTGTTCAACCTATAATAGGCCCTCCCGTTAGTAGAGTTAGTAGAGTAACCCTGCCTCTCCAAGCACACCTCTGAGTGGCTGCGCAAAAAAAGTTGCCCCTCCAAAATTTTCACCTCGAGTGCATATGGAAATCCACTTACGATCACCAACTGCCTCGCAATCCACTTGAGCAAGATTTGCAAGTGCCACTACATAGTAATTTATTACGGAAATTTCCCTCAAAACTCAGCCTGATAAGAAAATATATCACATTACTTCAGCCTTGCGGTTGGCCCAGAGCCCTGTAGTTACCATCGACTTGATACCCGCTAAGCTGCTCAACCGAAATATTTCAAGATGGGTGTGACGAACAAGAAAACCATAACGAAGACGCGAAGGAAGACCAGGTAAAGATATAAACATCAATCACCAACCACTATGCAAGTCTCTCGAGTCGTATGCTGAACAATCACTCTCAGGGACGTGGACCAGATCAAGGCGGACTTGTTGTCGCCCAAGCATCTGGCTCAGTGGAAAGACACCAAAGCCTCGGAGGATCTCCCTGGCCTCGGCAGGCATTACTGCATCGAGTGCGCCAAGTGGTTCGAGACGGACTACAGTCTTGTAGAGCACCGCAAGGGCAAGCCTCACAAGCGACGGTTAGTCTGTTCATTGCATCACCGACATTATATTCTGGGTCTTAACAGTTGTGAAATCACAGTGTCAAGCAGCTTCAGGAGGAACCTTATACACAAAAGGAGGCCGAGGCTGCTATCGGTCTGAGAACGGACAACAAGGGTCCTCAGCCAAGAGGTGAGGCAGATGTGGACATGGCATGATTTTTTTTTCAATGTTCTATGGTACCTGTCCCTCAGACGAGGGATCTCGCATTTTCTGGGTTTGGAGGCGTTTGGCGTTTGAGCCCATCAGCGGCGTTTTGTTCAAGTTTATAACCCAAAAGCATACAAGGATTTATCGGTGAACAAATATTCAAGGACAGTCATGCTTAAAAGTCATGAGACTGTGTTGGGGAATATTGAGAGGAAGCATTCGCATAGCATCGATACTGACCTCTTCTCAACCGTGTTACTAATGATAAATCCTGCATGGGTCCTACTAGGGAAAGTTATCAATACTTTGAGCAAACACCTGGGACGAAGCAGGCATTAAGATTACTGAAAAATAGCTGGTGCTTGGGGGCTCCCGGTGTTTTTTTTGGTTGCTTTTTAGATTCAGCTGATCCGTTTGCACCGAAAAGGCACTCTTCATCTCTTAATTCCCCCATTCCCACTATTTCCTTGTCTGCCAACCTCTCAGTGCAACTTCAGAAGTCCCATCAATCTTCTCTGGATCCTGAAAAATGGAATCGTCAGAGGAGAACGGTCAGTGGGCCAGAGAACTCCAGGCTGATCTAGCCAGGAAGTATCGACGACATTCCGCCCGGATAGATAATGTTAGGCGCTCATTCGATCAGCGACAGCGCGTCAGGTGTTTCAAGTCTAGTTTCGCTACTGGAAGATATCTGAAGCATGCATTGGATCGGAGTCTTGGAGATGGCTATCTCATTGCTCCCGAGATGAACCTGCGATATGTTGCTGAAAGCGGCCCTGACTATTTGCTGGGTATTCTCAAGCACCGCGATACTTCGTCTGTCTACGATCAGTTCTTCAGCGGTCCCGATGGTTCGCCTGGTGATCAATGGGTCATCGGCAACAACATGCGCACCAGAAACCTACAGCACTCACAGCGGCATACGTTTGAAGACTGCTACTCTGTCTTCTGGGACGAAGAAAAGTACGGCTGCTCCATAGAAGTAGAGGGGAGACACAAAGACAAAGTTCTGGCCGGGTTGAAGAAGGCCGTCGACGCTGGTGTGCTCTTCAGTCAAGACTACGGCGAGCTGGTCCTCATGCGTCAGATCACGATCCTACAGGTCCTGAATATTCTTGTCGAAGATATATTGGACCAAGGATCAAAGACCAGAGACAGGAAGCAGTTGCCGGACAAGCAGGTCCGGGCAGCTGCGCATACCTTTTCGCCATAACAGGATTTATGCGAGACCTCTCACCGGTTGTCTCGATGCCTCCGCTCTCGCGCAAGAAGGGCCAGATGTTTGTCTCAAGGGCACAGGAACTGGAAGCTGAGCTTAACCAGACAAAAGGAGACCTCGACTTACGAAATTTTGCTTGTCCGATCTACAATCTCCTCCAACCTGGTATGGCGTTGGCTTCTCTAGGGGTTCTGGACAAATTCGTCATTGAGAATACAGGCACAAAGCTAGGAATCCTGTATGAGGACCTCATCGAGGACAGCTTTTCCGATCTTGAGAACCGTTACCACGAGGCCAAGGCGAAGCTCAAGCCCAACGCCGGCCAGAGATGGGTGCCACTTCCTGTATCGTCAACGCAACCTCCAGAGTTACGAGTCGAGTACCGTAGAGGAAAGGAGAAGACTCGACCGTCGCATTCCTCAGCCTACGAGATTACGCCTCAGTCCGCACCAGCGGAAGACGAAGCCACAACAACTACACCAACCCAGATCTTCAAGGTGAGCAGCTCGGCGGCCGATACCTTTTGGAGATTGTTCGACAAGTCGCAATCTCGAAGCTCGATCAGCTGGACGGCCTTGGAGGCGGCCATGGCGGAGCTTGGGTTCTCCGTCATGCCCAAGTTCGGGTCCATCTACACTTTCCTGCCCCCGGAGTCGTTGGATATGAGGAAATCTGTGACGTTTCACAGGCCACACAGGTCTCACATCGAGGGCTTTTTCGGTGCCAATATTTGCACAGCGTCTCAATCGCGTGTATGGGTGGAAGAAGGAGTCATTTGAGATTGCATGAGCTGCAAGTACTCGACAGTTTTATCTCCATCATTCGCGTGTACTATTTGGTGCGAGTTTTCTGTTGTGAAAGAAGTAGCCTGCGTAGCTATTTTCCAGACATAGCACAACACCAATTCGCTGTGTGAAGGGCGGATACGGAGGGAGATTCACCGGTCACGATGTTGAGAATGATGATGATTCGTACAAAAATTGCATGAATGAGACATGGAGTCAGTTGGTATTAAACATGAATTTTTCTGAGCGAACAATTTATTATCAACATCAGTGGCTTGAACAGCAAGTCCACTGTAAGGTGCGCAAAGGGATCATTGAAATGGGCAAGCATCGGCTTTCTGTGTCGTCAGGTACATACAGTATACTAATTCTCAGCCCGCCCGGTATTATGCTAGGGGCTTTCTTTTTAGGCCAGTGGCATCGGCCCCACTATAAAAACCCACAGCAGCTAGCTTCCAACGCGCCATTGACGGCTAGATGGAGAAAACTGACCTCATCATCAGGATCGATACGCTCATCAAATTTCGATTTCACCAAAGATAAAAACCACATAACCCGATTCCCCCGCGCAGAAAACCCACAACCGCCCATGAATGTTGCTTGATAGGTTCGCACGCGTCCCGCTCTCCCCCCTTTCACGACGAGCCATGGCGCCTTCAGGCAACGCCTATCCGGCGCATCATGGCTCCGCCTCGGCCGCCGCCGTGTTGCGAGCCAATGGAAAACAGCAGCAACAGCAGCGCAGTTACACACCGACCGCCATGAACCGCTGGTCAGTTCTCAACAAGACACTGCCGCCTGTCGAAGCAATCAGCGCAATCCACGTTTACGACTTTGATAATACCTGTTTGTCAAGCCCCCTCCTCCCCAAGGACATGACGGAAAACCCCCTCCATCGGATGTCATGGTTAACTGCTTGGAAGCCGTGCTGACGTTTGTCCATCCTTCCCACCTGCTTTATAGTATTCAAGACGCCCTTGCCCAATCCAAAGCTGTGGAACGGACCAACGATCGGCCTTCTGGCGAACCCCGACCTTCTCAATGGCGGCTGGTGGCACGATAGCCGCATCCTTGCTGCGACCGGCAGTGGCATACTCAAGGAGGAGCCACGCGGCTGGGAGGGCTGGTGGAACGAAAAGGTCGTCGAGCTGGTCCAGCTCAGCATGAAGCAGAAAGATGCACTCACAGTGCTGCTCACCGGCCGCTCCGAGTCGGGCTTCGCCGACTTGCTGAAGCGCATGGTCGCCAGCAGAGGCCTCGAATTCGACCTGGTCTCGCTCAAACCAGCCGTGGGCCCGGACGGCCAGCGCTTTGCCAGCACCATGATCTTTAAGCAGGTCTACCTCGAGACCCTGATGGAGACGTACAAGAACGCCAAGGAGATTCGCGTCTACGAGGATCGGCCCAAGCACGTCAAGGGGTTCCGCGACTTCATGACCGACTACAACGTGCGGCTCAACGAGATGGCTGCTGCGGTGAGTCAGGGCGGCCCTGTACCAAACAGACAACCCATAACCGCTGAGGTCATCCACGTGGTCGAGCTGGGCACGAATTTGGACCCCGTCATCGAGGTGGCAGAGGTTCAACACTTGATCAACACACACAATGCCCAGCTGGCGTCGAGGCAAGGCGACCAAAGGCGTGACAAGCTCATGATCAAGAAGACGGTCTTTTACACTGGATATCTGATAAACCCCGAGGACACATCACGTCTTCTGGCCCTCGTCGCCTCTCAACTCCCCCGGGCGTCAGAGTCGGAGCTCAAGGTCCACGCCAACAACATCATGATCTGCCCCCGTCCCTGTCCGCACAGCATCTTGGAAAAGGTTGGCGGCATGGGCAGCAAGATGAAGTGGGAGGTGGTCGGGCTCGGGTGCTTTGAAAACAACGTCTGGGCAGCCAGCGTACGGCCCGTCCCCATCACCGCAAAGTACCACACCGACAACAAGACGCCGCACATTGTGCTCGCGCTGAGGAAGGGCGCCAGGCCCATTGACGCCAGCAAGATCCAAAACTGGCAGCCTCTCCCGCCGGATCAGGCCTTCATCTTCGAGACGACCGTGGGCGAGAAGATCCTCTTCCGCATCGAGGCCGAGGACCCCAGCGAGGGCGAGTACGAGAGTTTGTTCGCCAACAAGGCCTCCAAGCGGAAGCACACGGCCGACGACGAGGCGCCATCATACTCCCGCGGTGGCGCCGGCAACTTCCAGAATGGCAAGCGGAATTTCCACAGCCAAGCCGGCAACTCCAGGGGTGGAGGCGGCCGCGGTAATGGGAACGGCAACGGCAACGGCAACGGAGGTTTCCGCGGTAACTCGGGCAAGGGTAACCGTGGAAACTCACGCGGCGGCGGCTTCCGAGCCGGAGGTGGCCGGGGCGGAGGTGGTGGGAGGGGCGGGAAGCACTCGTACCACTCGCTTGATGACCCGGGAAAGCGCGACAGCAGTGGTGGCGGTATGTCTTATGAGGATAGCAGTTATACGGCTCCGTCGCAGCAGCAGCAACCACCACCACCACCACAAACGCAGCAACCTTACACTCAGTACCAGCCACCCCAACAGATGGTACCGCCGCCACCGCCCTTGATCCCCAGTGCGGCCTACTATCCTCAGGTGCCCCAAGCGCCGCCCGTCTGGCAACCGCCGGCAGGTGGTCAAGGCTACGGCGGACCGGATTTGGGAAGTTATTACTGACAAGTGTTGTAATGTCGGACTGGAGGTCTAACCAAATTAGTGGTGGATTGTAGGTTATATTTCAGCCGGGGATTGTCATTGAATTTCTTTTTCTACTGTTATGTCAATACGTGGGCGTTGAGTATTTCATCATTGTTTTCACTAGGTCTCTTTTGTTCTTTTTCTTCTGTTCTTTCTCCGGATATTATGGAATACCCCCGCTTGTTTACTTAGCATGCTTTTGTTCCAAACAGAAAAAAAAACCCCGACAGCCGCCTGCTGCGGCAAGTCGCGATCATCATCTCATAGATTTTTCTCAGGCGCACCGGGAGTCATGGTTGGGTTTATATTTACAAGGCGCGTTTAAAGGATGATGTCCATGTATTATCGGCCCGAAACTATATGAACAAAACAGAATCAAGTACGATACGATGATTATTCAATTCAAGAATCAAAGTCACTCTCGCGTCAAACGTAACCGTGAGTGATTGAACAGTTGGTTGAGTTGATGATCTCATGCACATGTTAGTACATCCAGGGGTAGATGTTTTACATTCATATGGTTACGGAAACAGCCAATGGTCGATGAACATGCGGCACTGGATAGATACCTTGGGTATAGACACACTAGTCTAGGTAGCTCAGTCAAGATTGACAGTAGGCACACAGAATAGCACATTTTCACAGTCAAAATAAGCATGGGGGGTCAAATGTGCGAATGTTGGTAGTGTGCTTGTTTTTGCTATCCCAATGACCTGAATGGCCCTATGCCGCCCAACAACAGCACGCCATTGACCGGTTCACTTATTCCATTTTCTACTCATCGTCACTATCATCGCTGTCATCGTCTTCCTGCAACCAGTCAATCAAAACCTTGCATTTTTCCTTGACAGTGACCATCTTCTCCCCCTGGGCGGCATCTGCCCCCTCCCACCAGGCCAGGATGCCCTCCTCCTCGAGCACGTCCAGGTTGTACAAGTGCTGTAACAACGCTGCTAGCAGCGTGCCTGCGCGGCCCGTCTCGATGCCCCTGGCGGCCGCGGCGGCCTTCTGCAGGGCGAGGACAAAAGCTGCCTGGTCGCCTGTGTCGTCGCCACCGACGGCGACCTCCGAGACGAACTTGGATGTGCCCTTCTTGGCCGTTAGGGCGCGCTCGGCTGCCTTGGACGGCTCGAGGGCGCCAGCGGGCTGCTGCATCAGCTCCACGGCGGCCCTGACCAGGGCAGTCGCGATAGCGCGGCGTACAGCACCGTCCGAGGCGTCGGTGGCGAGTCGCAGGCCCATGAACTCGAGCTTGGCACCATCCATATCCTTGTTATCTTCGGATCGGAGGGCGTCCACCAGACTTGTGACGGCATCATTGTGGAAAGAGGTACTGGCATTGTCAGAGCCGGCCGATGTATCCGAGATCATGGATGAGTGTCGCTCCCGTGAGCCAGACCCAGGAGCGAGGTGGCCACTTGCACCGCCTCCAAGCCCGTCGTCGTCACTCTCATCATCCGAGTGGTCTGAGTTGAATGACGATATCGTGGAGGTTGAGATGTTGAGATGTGCTGTGGAGTAGATGAGTGTCCTTTGGAGGTTGGCCGGGTCAAACTCGTCATATTCGTCCTCATCCTCGTATTGGTATACCGCCCCCTTGCCTGATGATCCAAGGAGTTTCGTGTCCGTTTCTGCGAGAAGGCGATCCCGCGTAAAGAGTGATAATGTGGTTGCATCAGGAAGTGAGACTCCGTCGCTTAACTGTACGCCGAATGATATGAGCGAGCCTGGTGGTATTGTGCAGTCTTTCCCAACAGTCGCAGAGCTAGCCACGACTGACCTCGTTATCTTAGCTCCATCTTCAATAGTGGCATCACTCCATATGAAACTGTCGCTTATATGGACATTGTTTCCAATATGGCACCTCTCGCCTATTACGCAGTTTATTATAGTGCTTCCCGTCCCTACTGTTGTCTTCATTCCCACAACCGATTTCTCGACGTGGCTACCGACCTCGAACTTGACCCCCTTTTCGGAGTAGACAAAGTTTCGGCGCAGAGCATAAGACTGCCCTTGGACGAGGTTGTTGTCGGGAACCATGGGGAATGTCCACCTGCTAATCACATCACGTGTGATGGATTCGTATAGCTGCAAATTGCTCGCACGAGCGGCGTATCCATCGTTGACTATGTTAGTGTAGATGAGCTTGCCGTTGAGCTCCCAGTCTTTCAACACGCCGTGCAAGAAGTGTTTCCGAGGCGCCTCATAATCAAAGCTGTCCGACCAAAGGGCCAACACGTCTGGTGTGCAAATGTCGATCTCGCAATCGATCAGATCAGTGCGCATCTCGACTTCGTCATGCTCGAAAACGGCAGGGTCGAGCACGGTGTAGTGGCTGCTCTGTAACGGGTTCGTCTCGTCAAACTGCAAACATCGGCCCTCCTTCGCCTCGATTGTGAAGACGGGCGTAGTACCCCGTGATTTTGTGTGATGGTCTCCTGGTCCTCCCTCGCGCAAGACCATGGTCATGATGGCGTCACGATTGGCTTCTCTGCGCTTTCGGTGGGCGGTCAAGGCATTGTCGAGGGGGATGTTGGCAACCAGGTCGCCATGGACGAGGATAAAGTCGCCGGATATGAGACCTCGCTTATCAAGGTCGCGCAGGAAGTCACCAGGAGAAGAGGCATCGTTGACGCGCACAAACTCAAGGAGCGAGAAGGGTGATATGTGACCGGCAGGACTCCATCGTGGTGAGTCTTGTATATATTGCTCGACCTGGTCCGTGTGGTTTCCGCAGTAGATGAAGACCTCCTGAACACCGTTCATGGCCAGGTACTCGAGAGTGTACTCTATCAGGGGCGTGTTCGCTAATGGGAGAAGACACTTGGATAAGGGTCAGGCAATGGCCTCGAACATAATAAGAAAAAGACATGGAGTACTGGGATATTTGCATACTCGTGGCTTTTCGAGGGTGAAGGGCGCAAAGCGGTCTTGAAACGAGTCCGCGAGAACCTAGTATTCACGAAAGAAGCCCTCCATCAGTATCGCATCATGGCGTGGCAGGTAACCAGATCCGAGTCACAAAAGAGCACCAGGACTTACAACGGCCTGGAGCACGTCCTCTGCCTTCTCCTCAGCGCCACCTCCGCCCGACTTTTTGCCCTTGGCTGCGGCCTTGCCGCCTTTATGTTGCGACATTACTGCTTCCCCGAGCGAGCTGAACGCCAGTGACTATCTAGGTAAGTTCAACCCCACCTGGAATCACAGGTGTACGCTGCACTGAAAATTCCGTGCGGCAAGGGACTTGACAGTTTGTGGATAAAACCAATTGACAGCTTATTGAAATGATTCGAATATGGGAGGTTGTTAGTTGACGCGAATTGATTTTTTGCCCATTGCTTGGTGGGATGACTCAACCAGGCTAGAGGACTTTTTGCTTGTGACTGACTGCAAGCAGGACGGGGAACGGGTTTGCGACTTTGCCCCGCATCTCCCTCCCACCACGCCATGACGGAACTGCTATGGAAGCTCTCCTCTGCCTTACGCCATGACGGCAGCTGGGGCCAACACCCCACAAGAGGTACAAGTCAGCTATTCCTCAACGCGCCAGCTCGTATGTTCCAAGCTCGAAAACGACGCGCCGTCGCGACTCCTCTTGGGCATCGGGTGTTCAAGCTATCAACAGCTGAAAGAATATAAGGTAATTTTAATTTTTTTTGTTGGCATGTATAATCACGCATCTGTTTTCTTGCGCCTAGCTTCAGAAGGATACCGAACCAGTAGCACAGATAAAACTTTTTGTCACCATTTTGAAAATGACCATTTCATTTCTTGGTTCCTTTGAGCATTCCTAATATTGAGGGTGGAAGTACTGTACAATATGGCAACTAATGTGTACGCCTGAATTCTGCTTGCGGGTCTGGTCCTCGCCTCGTGGCTGATTGGATTATTAGACGGATATCAAGTTGGGCCTTGTGTAGCAGGTACTCTTTCTACTCCCGACAAACAGACGGTACCTATCATCTATTCTACAAAAGGTACATTTGGGTACTTCATTCGTCAGCCGCAGTATGTAGAGTTTCCTGGAGCACAGATCTCAGAGATCATATTCAGCTCATGTACCATAGTACTCCGTACGTTGGCTTGGCGAGGCAACCCTCTAACGACCTGGAGCGACCCAATAAACATACGTAGTCAAAAGTCAAGAAATACTCGATAATCAGCCCCATGTGACCAGATCATCCCCTTTCCGCCCGTTCCAGGCCAGTCGAGACCTCTTAATTCTCGCCGGGGGTCCTGCATAGCCATGTCTGGTGCAACTGCAGCCACGGAGATGCAGCGACACAAAATCGGTGAGGGGGGGTTTGTTTGAATACCACAGAAACAAATGTGCCCAAGTTATCGTTCAGCCTGGTTGGTGTTTTTTTTCCTTTTTTTTCCTTGTTATCTTGATGTTTGTTCATACCACCATCATCCGACAGCAATTTACTAGCACCAGCCTATGACGAACAGGAAGGCAGACAAAAAAAAAAAAAGAATCTTTAGGAGCTTGGCTGGCAGCAATCGAATGACAGGGGGAAGCGACCCTGAGCTGAAAGATAAAAAAAAACAAAAAAAAACAAAAAAAGTGTGGATGAGAATCCGGGGAAACTGGAGCTTCTTTCCCCCCTTCCTCGCTTGAGATTTTCTCCACCCACATAACGTGCTCGTGTTCTGGCTTGTCTGCTAATATAATGGATTGCCTTTTTGCCTGCCCGTGTTTTAAGCTTTATAAAAGATCAAACATTCGTCAAATTTCTTAGTGTTGAAATAAAAAGCTTGACTCCCGCTGGACGAGCTTGTTGTTCAGCCCACGATTACTTTATGTAAAAAAAACTACAAAGACCCTGAAATTGTGACATAACTGCACATAAATACTACGTATGCAAAGAACCCCGAATCAATACCGGGCTCATTGGGTTCGCAAACCCACTCAGTAACCCGCCTTCGTAACTTGCCATTCCCGGTCATGCACATATAGAGTACGTAGAGTAGAAGAAGGGCCGAGAACAAAAAAAATTACATGCAAGCCTCAAAGTTTTTTTTTATTATTTTATCTTTGCTTGGTTAGACAAAAGGTGTCCAAGCACCCCCCACCATACAGCCCGCCGCCAGTCTTACCGGTACAAAAATCTTGTTAGAACAACTGCGTAGCTTCCATTATTATCCTTGGGGGTTCCAGACCCCATCATCGGCCCGCATCAAGCTGTGACACGACAGGAGAAAGTCAGCTCCGGAGCTAATCGACCGAACTTTTTTTTTTTTCATTCTTTTTATTGTACCCCATGACTGATTGGTCGCCGCCCTATTTAAACCGGCTGGCGGTATATGTGTATTTATTTCCCATTAGATCTAGACTAGAAATAATCCCGGTATCTCCAAGCACTTCGTTCCATTTTTAGTGTTTTCTTTCATTATGCACTCACTAACTACCATTCAAGACCATGATTATTATTCCTTATCTCAGGTTCAACCTGCGGGAGACTGAAATCCCGTTCTGGACAGGGCCTGGTTCACTCCCACTTGCCTGCTCGTCGTACGCTTGCGCCCCGGTACGTTTCATCGCCCGGTGGGATAGCAGTCGGACCCCCCCATTCCACGCAATAAGTTTAGTTGCCTGCCAGGAACTACAACGCTTTATACTTGTTTTTTTGGGCTTGTTCCCGGTCTCTCGGGTTACTCTATTGGCGAAAATATACATACGTACTATAGACAACCAGGTGAGGTACCTAGGTACCCTCCAAATCCGGGGGTAACTCCGTAAAAAAAAAAGTGTACAAGACAAGAAAAAAAAAAGGGCCTGGACCCGTCTACGTTATGCGACTCCGCGCTACCTCCGGTTACAGCCGTGGTTCTAGACTCTGGACCCTTCCCTAGCTCATCCGATCTTTTCTGCTCTTTAATGGCCCAGCCTGCCGCCTGCCCTGGAGGCTCCTTTTGTTTGCTTATATACCTGCCACATTTGATTCTTTTTTTTTTTTTTTTGTTAATTTTCAGCTACCGGAACTTGGCAATCATGGTTTCTCAGCCCTGTTACTGTTGTTGGGTACTACACTGTACATATAACCAGACGTGATCGTTCTATCCTTATTTTTCAACTTATACCCTTACGCCGCAATGCACCGAATGCTTGCGTAAAGTCCAAACACTTATTCCAGAGCCGAACCACAGTCCACGATGATGGCTTCCTCGATTTTTCCTCCTCGCCATCTCGATTTCACGCACTCAAAAACAAGGGGTTATAACAACCTTGATTTGTCATCAATATGGAACCGGCCTTTATAGATCATGACTACCGAGTCTTGCCATTGTGGCGAGATGATCTAAAAGCGCCCGAGAACCCAACCCAACCCATATAGAAATCAACAACGTCCCTATGCCAACCCGTTAATGGCATGGAATTCCACCAGCCCTGGTATTCAAGAAGAACCAACTCCTGTTAGGTTATAATGGATGACGACCCAAACGCCCCCAAACTCCCGCGACTTTTTGCCACAAAAAGTGTTCACGCCATGCCAAGCCCAAACGAAAAACGAAAGGCAGTGGAAACCCAAACAAGAAAAAAAAAACAATAAATAAATAAAGACAACGGTATAATCCCCAATACTTGACACGCTCGCAGAAAAAGAAGGCGCTGCAAAATGGTATCTTTAGGTAGCCACAACATATATAAGGTCGAAAACAACGAACCCCCGTCGACGACAACCGCGCTCAAGTCTACACCTTAAGAATTCCTTGACTATCACCTCTTTTTGAGAGGCGGTAGGCAACAAGACCTAATGATGAATGAGGTAGAATAATCGGTGGCATGTCAAAATCGACTCATCGACTCGCTGGCAACTGGGTCTAGTGGTAGCCAGTTGAGGCTCCGGCATGTACACGTTGACGTTTGTTTGCTTGGTCATCCTGGTGATCCATCATGCGCCGCATCTGCATGTTGTTTGGGGCCATGTGGTCTGGAAGGCGATGCATGGAATTGGGACCTAGCGCGGCATGGCTTCCCCCGGGCACCGCCATCGCCGGTCCTCCTGGCATACCCGCTTGCCCAGGCATCGTCATCATGCCGTTGAATGATGCTGGCGACCTTTGCTGTGTGCCGCTTGCCGCGAGGTTCATGGCCCCGCCGCCATTTCCTGCCCCCAGGAAACCAGTGCTGCCGTCCATAGCTGCACCGCTGTGGTTCATCATTGGCGATCCCCAACCGACAGTTCCTACCGACGCAGGGGAGTGTGTACTCTCAAACTTTATTGGCGTGGCCGGTATCGTCCCCCCGCTCGTTCCTTCGAACTTAATCTGATGATGGGGCTGCTGTTGAGCTGCCAGATGTTGTTGCATGCCATGAGCTGGAGGAGTCGCCATTTGCGGTGGCATTTGCACAGACTGGGGCATCATCATTTGAGGGCCTGCCGGAGTGAATGGTGTTGAGGATACCGTGTTTGGTGCCTGTCCAGCCATCTCGCCCGCGAAAGCAGAGTCCTCTTCGTGCGAATGCGCCGAAAACTTGAGCATGTGGCTCAAGTGTTTCTTGACGATCCTAACCATTCCTTCCTTGGTAAATGGTTTTGCCAGAACATCATTCATACCTGATCGACTTTGTCAGTCTCCATATTCTGGTGATTTCAGACACGCCCAAAAAAAAAAAAAAAATATCAGCACTTACCGAATTCGAAATAGGTCGTTATATCCTCCTGACGGATGTTGGAGGTCATGGCAATGATCGGGATAACGGCGCCACGTTGACGAATAGAGCTCGTGGCCGACACACCGTCCATTTCGGGCATAATAATATCCATGAATATGAGTGAATACCTGTTGGGGTTACTTGAAAATTTGGAGACGGCATCAAAACCATTCATCTGACCCATTCACAGAGAGTATTAGCAAACGGCTACCAATTCCGAAACTGGGCAGAAAAGAAAACCTACGGCAGTCTCGACATCGCAGCCAAAATGAGTAAGGAACTTGGATCCGATGCGCTGGCAGACCTTGTCGTCCTCCACCAGCAATATGCACGGTTTCGTCTCCCATACAGCGGCCGTCACCCCTCCCGCTGGTGGCGGTGTCGCCTGGGCTGGAGCATCGATGGCTCCCAGAGCCGGAGGTTGTGAATAAGGAATATTGTTGATATGATCGGCATGGAAAGGGTCGATTCCTGTGGTCTGTCCAACGGGGTACACCATTGGTTTTTGGTCCGCAAATATGTCAACCCCAGTGAACGTCATGTTGAAGGCTTGTTGTTGGGAGAGCAGGGCTGCGGAAGATGTCGTCGAGTCTGGTGGCGAGGCGACGTTGTTGTGCTGCTGCTGTGCTAGCCTTTCAAGAGCATTCGAATTGCGAGATGCATCGATGTTAGAGGTTATGCTCTCTAACACTTCTCGGGCACGCCGTAGCTCGGGGGCTGGTTCATCGTCGCTTCCCGGAAGTAAGCTCATACCACCGGCGGTGAATCCCTGGGCCGATCCCGAAGCACCATTTGCTTGCGTGGTTTTACGCCTCCGCTCGTCCTGGTTCTCCAAGTGGTTCATAATCTCATGAAAGTACTGGGTGAATAGTTTTAGTGATTTCTGATGACCAGAAACTTCGTCTGTCAGAATCCTATTGGCCATTGCCAGGTTGTGATTGGCAGTTTGAAGCTCGTGCATCTGTTGGATGACAGCATGAAGAGACTCGTTCATTAAGCCAACATGCTGATTGGTATCAAAGGCAGCCTCGGCAGGAGCTGGTTTCCTAGTTGTCGGAGCTTTCCTTTTGATGATGTCGAAATTGTGACTCTGGCCCCTCGCAAACTCGGTATGCCGAAACTCCCACGCCTAGGTTGGTCTTGGTTAGATCATGAAGACGAGATGCTGTTTACAGCTGTACCAGACATGGAACTTACATTCGGGCCATATTGCGCGTTGTCGTCCGTGTTTCGTACTTTGTGGAAGTCGTACTTGTTAAGTTGCCTCACAAAGCTGGCGAAATTGCTATGTTTGAAGTGTTGTGGCAGTATCTCTTTGGTGAAGCGATCGTTCTAGATCGAGTTCCGAGTCAGAGCCCTGGCATTAATTTGCGGGATCCGTGGGTGTGGGAGTTCCTTAATTCTTACATCCTTCACTATGAAGCTGGTCCCGTCGTCACTCCAGCAGACAATATCCGATTCTGATGGATCTTCCAGCATACTAAAGAATTGCACCATTAGTATTTTTTTCCCCATTCTCCTTTATCCCCATCTTCTTTGAATGTTGACATGAGGCGGGAGCAGGAACTTACCGATATAGTTTTCGGACCTAAACAATGTAGCAATTGCGTTAGTCATACATATAAAATAACCCTGAATAGAGTTTCGAAAAAGATTATGCAAGGCACCATGACCTCCAAGTGAATCGGATATTAGAGCCCATCACATACAAAGTCACTGGAGTTGTTGTTCCCTCCCTGCGACCCCAGGTCGCTTTCTTGTGCGGGTGGCATGCTTTTCTAAGTTTGAGTTTGCTGTAGTGTACTTTCAATCGACTGGGAAGTCGATGCACGAGCTGCAAAACTTTGCCACAATGATGTACCGGTCGGTCCTTCCAAACTAGGCGTTAAAAACGAAAAAAAAAAAAAAAAATACCGCTGCGGTCTTTGACTAGACCCGAATAGTTGAGGATGAAGATTTCCAGAAATGTATACCAGGGAGAACCGGCTCGAGCGAAAGGGCACAGGCCAATATCGTATAGGATTTGAAAATGTTTTCCTCTCTTCACAGCATCAAGCTGCCTCGACCATGCGCTGTCAGTCAAGATGGCGCACGTCGAGGTACTGTAGACTGGACGAAAAGATCCCTCCCAATTCTTGAGAAAAAGCTGCCAGGCGCAGCTGATGGCAGTAAAGCCCTGAAAACTGTGTTGAAGTGCGCCAAAAACCACAGGCTACCACGCGTGGCTGGCGCATGCGCTGTCGCGCACGAGGCGCAAGATTATTCTTCGAAAGGTTTTTCGAGGTGATTAAGGGTCTTGGGGAGCGGGAGCTTGTGTTGTTGCGTCGGGCCAAGGGTCGTCAGTACGTCGCGTCACGCACGGGGGCGGTTTTTTTTTTTTTTTTTGTTGGTCGAAGCGTCGTGCTTTAGTGTGTGCAGGATGTGAGGTGCACTTCTGATGGAAGTCAATGTCGTAAGGGTCAGCCCCAGTCGCACCCGATGGAGGAGCACCAAGTGCGGCGTATGTCGTTGAAGAAATGGAGTGCCAAAGGGCGTGGTTGTGTAGGCAGACAGGCCTCTGGCCGAGTATAGGCACAGCACCAGCAATGTTGTCTTTGCTGAAGCGCCTGTAGGGAGGGTTGCTCGAGGTGGGGGGACGGTGTGAGAGACAGTTCGGATCTCGGGTGTCCGCCTGAGTGGTCTTGGTATGCAGGTCTCCAGAAGTTAGATAGGTTGGGCATGCGTGTATTGGCAGCAAGTGAGGTTCTGCGTAAACCTGCTGGTGGTCAATGGCGGGACAGCATGGGTGTGCGTGCCGGTGCGAGAATTACGGGCGAGGTTGGAGGCGCGAATCGTAATTACGACATAATATGTGGAATGAATGGTATTGGTGGTAGATCTATCACCTGTCGAAGTTTTGCTCTATCAAGGAATAATTCACTTGAAGAAGGGAAAAAAGAAGAAAAAATAAACAAAAAATGAATCAACTAAAACAGTAGATGAAAAATGAAAATATGGATGCTCCTCACTGTAGGGCCTTCTGATTGACCACACGAGCCAGCATCCGAGTTTTCCAGCTTGGCCAGCGCTGATGTAAAGCTTGGCCCGGCCGAATGGTGGAAACTTGGGGTGTGTGCAAAATGGGCAAGCAAGCGAGACTGGAGAGCCCTGCAAGACCTGACGACATGGCGCTGTGGAGTATTCTCCCGGTGCCTCGAGGGAGGGAGTTTGTTGAAGCAAGAGTTGGCCCGAACTGGGTCAAGGAATCAGATCCAAGTGGGTGGGGCGGGGTGCACCTGTAGGTGGGAATGGGTCCCGCCTTCCCGCACACTGTGGGCAAGAGGCATGTTCCTTTCCAGGGCTGTCCCATTCAGCGAAGTTCGCTGCTCGCTGCCAAACAGGCCTATCCTTGTGGCAGTCCCATTCAGCGAAGTTCGCTGCTCGCTGCCAAACAGGCCTATCCTTGTGGCAGTCCGCGCGTCAAGCCCACCTCTCCAGTTCCTTTTTCCGGAAGACATTCCTGGGTTTTGGTGATAGGTAATCCCAAAACATCCAAATTCAAAAAAATAAATAAAAGATACTACTCGAGTCCGCAGGCATGGATATATGCTATCTACATCTACATGGGCTATGCTGCTTTGCTTTACAATAAGTTTATCGGCAAGTGTATGCACTACGGGTTTGATTTGGCGGACGGAACGGCTGACGATCAATGGCTGTTGTATGAAGCATGTAGGCGGCGCCCAGGTGGTACGCTAGCCATTAGCTACAAGCTATCGCCCTTGCTCGTACTGCGTACCTCCTGCACCTATGTACCTCTTTGTTATCCGTATATGAGTAAGGTAGGTAGCAGTCGGCCGGTCGTTCGCCAAGATCGTCAAATCCCACCCCAGGTAGGTTAAGGTGCCAGATGTAACTAACCTGCTTCCTGAAGTATATCCTACACGGTCGATTGATGGTGAACAACATTCTGGCCGAACTTCTAAATGTGCGATAGTTTTTTATCGAAGAGATCACCCAGCTCCACGTCGTCCGAGGAAGAGAGTCGTCCCAGCCTTTATTATTATTATTCTCTTCTTTTATTTTCTTTTTAAACTGACCTCGCCGCGATTGTACCACGAGTTGTTTCCGCGTCGAATTTCCTGATTCCGATTAGCCGGTCGATAACCTTGCCTTTTTCTCTTGCTGACAGTGGATACACAGTACGTCTGCCAAGAGGTACGCGCAGCCTGACCGCACCTTGCCGTCGGTGCCGATCCTTACCAGATCTCCGCGGCGATCCCTGTTCTCATGTGCTGGGCTGAACGTAATAGCGATTGGCCATATCCCAGCAAGCCCAGCTTTTGTCTATGGAGCATACGTGGTATTGCAGGTCACCATTCAAGTTATGTACGTATGTACGAAGTAGGTATTTCCCTCCCTACTCTGTATTTTTTTTTTTGGGTTGTTTTGATTTGCTTACCTAGAGTCTCTTGTTTCCCTCTTTCCAACAACGCGTATGTACATCGAATTGCCACGGTGGCTTGCACTAAAACAGCCCTTGGAGTGCAGTTCAAGAGCCCCATAACCCCTAAGCTAGCTAATTAAGCCTTTGTTAGCAACCTGCTTCCCTCAGGGTCTGAGGGGTTGGTACGTACAGTACGTTTGCTCGAGATAGTGTGCTGTACTGTACATGCACGCAATGCACTAATATCACTTGTGCCCATCAATGATTAAGCGCTCCACCCCTCCTTTCGAGGATGGAGGGAGTGGATTTCACTTCAGATTTCAGCGACGATTTACGTGGTACCAAAGTACTTCGATGTGGGACTTGTAGTTCGCCGCTCCTCTCTCATTCGACGTACCAGATTTGAGACATCAACAGGGAGCGTCCTCACTATTGGTATTTGGACCCGATCGGTCTCATTCCAGCAACAAGTTCTTGGTTCTCCAGTGCCACTGGATACGTACATAGTGTACAAGGAGAGACAGACAATCGCTGCTGGCATTGCATCTGATCATTATCTTGTGTGGATCGGAAACCTGCAGACTCGTTGCGAGACGAATGCGCCGTTGAACATCGGACCTCATCATTGAATCTGATAATCTCCTCTTTCTGTTCTCGATAATACTGGTTCACCTTTGTCACAAACAAACCTGGTAAAAGTCTGCTTGCTGGTACCGATTCGGTGCGGCTCTTTACAGGGGTCACGGCACAACCCAAAATCTCAACCTAATCCATATTCAGTCGGTACCATTCCTTATCCTGTTCTTTTTGGGCCATTCTGACTTTTTTTTTGAATTTTTTGATATCTCGTATTGTTCCTACCATGAGTTTGAACTGAGCTTCCCCTGACTCTCTGTCTCCAAGGTGTGTATCGGTTGAGACGAGAGCCATAATGCCGGGGGTTGGGTTCTCTCATTTCTCTTTTTTCTTTTGTCTCATGTTTGCCCCTATCCATGTTCCTGAGGAAAAAAAGAAAAAGAAACCCCCCACCAACACAGTAAGTAAACCTGGCTGGCTCGACGCAGACGAAGGGAAACATTGGTGCCACCTACTATGGTAGAAAGATCTAGGGATACTAGCAGAATGGCACCTTACCTAGTTGGATATCAATCATACTAGCATTCCGCTCCCCGCTTACCGGTAAGCCGGGAGGCAATCACCTGTTCATGCCGCCACGCTGTGCGCCCGTAACCACCTAGCAGCCCCCCCCCCGGCCAGTAATCCCATCCCCCTCTTTACCCAGGCATATGCCCGGTTACACGACTGGACAAATCATCGCCAAGTGACCCCGACTTGCTTGACTACCGTATACCTCAACAAAGACTATATCGGTAATAATAAGCGTCAACGTCGTGAGCTTACCACAATATTGGGCTGACCAGGAGTCATTCATATGCCTACATTTAGTGCATTTTTGGTTTTAACCGACGCTCTGTTCCTGGCCGGTTATCTTACCACAGCTTGTCACGCTAACAGGCTTGGAGCAACTGAAGTGGCAGTTCCCTTGAATCACTCCCTGCGTCCAATCTTACCTAGGTACGACTGCCTGGTAACGCTCACCTGATCCCGAACTATGTCGAACAAAAAATGACGGGGTGACTTCTTTCTTTTTTTACTGATATTTGCCTGGCTTCGTTCTTTGCCCCAAGTCTTACATTTGCAACATTATTTTTTCAATATCCCTGGCCGTCAACTTCCCGATGGTTCGATCCAGCTCCTCGGGTCATTGTGAGGTATTCACATACCACCGTGACATGCCAGGCTTTGCCAGGGTAATAACAACAACAAAAGTCCAATACAAACAAGCCTTCTAGAAGTAAATACTTTAAAGACAACTCTTTAATTTACCCCCATCTTTGTCAACGATGTTTTTGAGAAATCGAATGGTCCAGCCCGGCGAACCACTGGGGAGAGCCCCGTAGGGAAAGTCGGACTACTGTCCAAACCGCTGGGAAAAAAGCCACCAATCTTGGCCGGCGGACGGCAGGGAGGTAGAGCATTTTGTGGCGGCTCAAGGGTTTACCGCTGACAAGAGACACGCATATCGGACCCTTTTTACCTGCCACCCGTGTTCTGGAATCGTCCTTTTTCTGGCTGTATCAAATCAACTATTCAACGGGTTTTCGGGGGCAAAGATGAACCCGACTGCTTGGATCCTACAGCTTTTCTTTTCGTGGTTGTACACGCCGATTTTGGCTGATGGTGTGCTTCGAAAAAAAAAAGAGGAAATTGAGAAAAGGCTGAACAGACGAAGAAAACCAGCAAAGACGCGGCGGGACATACGGAGCTAATGTTAGTGCATAAACCTTGCGCCGGATATGCCGCAATGGTAGCGCCGCAGGGAAAGGGTCCGCCTTGCTTGCACAGATCGGTCTGATTTTGGTATTTATGTTAATATTATAGCGGAAACCCATTGAACGCCGTGCTCATGATTCCACAATATATAAAAGTCCTTGAATGAGACAGCACAATAATGAGTTGGGCATGAGAACAAACTCTCCTACCCAATGAACGACCCATGTTCCGACAGGGTCGGCAACACAAAAAAAAAAAAAAAAAAAAAAGAGACAGGGGAAGGAAAGCAAAAACAAAGAACAGGAGATATCGGCCAGAAATAATCGAGATGTGGCTGCATTGACATTTTTATGGCTTTTTCCGACCCATGGGCCACTCACTCATGCCCTTTCTACTCCTCCATGTGGCTGATACCAAGCCAGGAAGGATATCACTGCAACAGCTTCTGCGAGCCGTCTTTGACGTCCACCTGTTGGGTTGAGAAGGCGCAGTACTTGTCCTTGATGGCGACGACCTGATATGTACCCTCCTGGCTTGCGCGCACAACTTTGCTGTGCTCAAAACTGACGTCGTGCCTGGTCTCGAGCACCTTGGACTTTTGCCCCTTTCGCGCATTGGTGCTACGTGTGTACGTAAACTCAAATGGAGGCGTCCCTCCAAACTCGAAGAGTATCTCGACCTCGCCGCCCTCGTGGATGTCCACCTGTACGTTCTCTCCACGGCTGATGCGCACGCTCGGCATTGGATGGATACGCTTGACCAGCTCCACAGCGGCTCGGCACTCGCTCGCCTTGTCGCTGACGCTCGTGATGGAGAACTCTCCGGGACTGTCTGCGATTCGGCGGAAGCTCGTCGTGGGCGAGTTGGCGCTGCGCTTCTGCCCGCCAAAGGTGTAAGATACCTGGAACGGAGGTGTTCCGGATAGGGTGTACGCAAGTCGTTCGCCCACACAGTAGTCCGTGCGAGTCTCCAGTGGGTAAATTGCGGGCGCATCGTAAAGTTGCACCTGGACTGACGAGCCACCAATTTCCGAACGGAACTGGCAGCCACGAGCGTCACGGACCTCACGGATGCGAACCTGCTGAGGACCAAGGCGAAGCAACTCGCGGGGTAGCTGAACGCCGAATTTGTTAGAGTTTATGGATGGGATACGGTGCACCTGTGGCACACCGTTGCTGTGGTGCTTGATTTCAAGCTCCAGGAAGAAGGGCGCAACACCAGTCAGTGTGACAGGAATCTTTTCTTCGTAATCCTGCTCAGACATGCAGAACTTGAAGACTTGTCCAGGCTTGTCAAAAGTGGCCGTTGGCTTAGCATTGACACGTTGCTGGAGGACAACCGGTGTGAACTGCTTCTTAGTCAGGTCGTAGAGGCTGTCGGCAAGATCAGTGAAGGTATACGTGTAGAGTCCAGGCTTTGCAGTGAGCATGGAGATTGCTGATTTGCTCAAGGCTGCATCAAACTCCTTTCGAGTGCTTGATGCCGGTCCAGATGTGGGTTTGTGGTGGATCTGGTATTTGACGTGGTATGGAGGGGAACCTGAAGTGAAACTTGTGGTTAGTCGTATGATTACGAATGGTAGGCCATGCAGAAAGGAAGATATACCCTTGAGGCTGATCTCGAAGCCGTCAATATCGCCCTCGCACACATCCTTCTTGACGAATAAATCACCGGCATGACTAACGCTGTCAGACAGCACCAGCGAAAGCTCGGGTCGAGGAAGCCAGGAAACTTCAAAAGTTGACGCCTTGGGGTCGACTGCACCCGGACACTGGCTGTCAGATACCTCAACTAGCTCATATGTTCCAGGGTCCCGAGCCGTTACGACACCGTTGCTGTTTTGGACAGTTTGGTGGATGAGAGGAGAGCCAGGCTGGTCGAGATTCTTATATGTCACCTTCCATGGGCCCACACCGGTTAAACGGACTGGCAACTTGTGTTTGGCATCTGGAGACTCGACGTTGAGTGCCTTGCGACGGCCTTCAATAACACCAAACGATGCCCGCGGTCGTTGGCGTCTGACGTTGATCTTCATCTCGTTCTGCAGGGAATTCTTGCAGCCGCGCTTATCCATAACGCTCGTGAGGGCCAATGTGTACTCGCCTCCCTTGCTCAAGGCCGGGGTCCTCAGTGTTTGCTCTCTAGACTGGATGCCCGAAACCTTATACGGAGTCCTCTTGCCCTCATGAGCTATCTCGTACTCTAGAGTATAGGGTGGTTCGCCGCCAGAAAAGACAACATCTACGTCCACTTGCTGTTCCAAACAGGCGCTGAGAGGTTTGTTTTCGTATCGACGGGAAATTTCGGCAAAAGCAGCAGGCTTGACATCTTGCTCCAGTGTGTAGCCGGGGCCAGTCAAAGGCACCTGCTTATACAGCGAATCATCAATGCTGGTAAATGTGTACTTATGAGTACCCTCCTCTTGAGGAGTGAGCTCCATCTCATGTCTGGTCCCAGAAATGTGCACGACCTTGTGCTCCACGCGTCCGCCGAAAACCTCGTTGTAGTGGACAACAAATGGCGGTGTACCCACGAGGTCGAGGTTGACAATGAGGCCAACCGAGTTGCCGGCACACTTGTCTGGTATGTCCCGAGACCTGACCGAGAGTTCAGGCTCCAGGGGATTCAGGACAAGACAGGATGCAGGTTCCTGGACCTCGCCATCACAGCTCCCGGCACTGACAGTCTTTAGGGTGTACAAACCAGGAGCAGATACAACAGGAGCATCACCTGGCTTCTTGCTCACGTGCGAGCCAGGTATAACAACATCGCCAGGATCGCCGTTCCTCGTGAGAGTGTCGATTGGCGAAAAGTCCCAAGTAAGAGCGTGGGGCCTTTCGTCTGCCTTTTCGCCTGTGGTTTCAAAAACCACGGGCAAAGAAACACGCTGGCCTCGAGCCACCTTGAGCGGGTTCCGAATGTCACATTTAGTCAAATGCACCTTTGGTCGCTCCCGCACCGAGAAAGTTTTGACGAGCGTTTTTGCTGCCTTCGGTCGATATTCTGGGTCGTCGGTCGGCGAGGCATAGCGCACAACATTGCCAAGCCCATCGTGTACTTCGTCGACGGAGTATTGCCACTCGCCACCAGAGTATAGAGACTCGTTCAGGCTCACAGGCACACGCTGCGATCTTGCCCATGATATGTCTTCGTCCTCAAGAAGAGTGAGGCTAGAGCTTGCCACACCGATCAAGGGCGATGAGAAACCATCCGGCTGGAGGTTGGGAAAGTGAAAGCTGTGCTCCTTGTTACCGTTGATCCTGCGACTGTACACAATCTTGAGCGGGGGTGTTCCATCTACGTTGAGCACAAGGTCGGACAAGTCCTTGAGACAACGTTCTGAGGGCGGTGATGGACCAATGCTGGCCGAAGGACATCGAACGACAAAGGTATGGGGGCTTTTGCGCTGAACCTCCAGCTTGTGCTCGTCAATCACGCGTTTGAGCTTATAGGCTCCTGCCTTCTTGACACGGTATTCGAATGTAAAGGCGCTCGGGGTGCCATCCGGGGTGAGCTTCTTTGCGTGGCTCTGGATGGTGCGGATGTCAGACCTAGAGAGCTTGATAACCTCTTGAATGCTGCCGTCGGTGTCCAAGTCTGTCCTGATCAACTCAACCTCACGGGGTATCGTCGAGTTGAAGTGAATCGGTATCAAGGCAGTGGTAATGTCACCGCCAATGCAGAAAGGTGTTCCGGCGGGGTTCAGCACGGCGAACCTATTGTTGTTATGTCAATACTGGGCTGATGGGGAGTGGTAAACACGGTAACATATAAACACTAGGCACTTACCCCTCTGGAAGGATGTTGATGATTTGACGGCCCTGGATTAGTGACGAGTTGTGGAGAATTTGAGAGGTCTTGACGTAGTTATCGGATATTGAGAGTTCCGAGTCAAAGTAGAATGCTTTGACGTATACAAACAGTACACTTAGTAATGGAACCTACACAGACAGGTCAGTAAATAGCATGCAATTGGCATAGGTAACAGAGCCAAGACGGTATTAGAAGATCTGCGTCTGGTACGATGTCTTACCGGAATGTGGTTCATGATCAACAAGGTAAAAATTGCATGTGCAACCAGCAGGAATATGGCGACGGGCTGCGAGAGCTCAAGCCAGGGTATTCTGAGCTCAGGGAGTCCTAGTATGTAGACACCGTCTATAGCGATCCATTTGAGTGAGAGCCATAATGACTGGGCACTATCATCGTCCAGCATTTGCGACCAGTCGTAGAGCTTCCATGCTTGCACAGCGCCATATATACCGAGGGCGAACAGGCGCTGAGTGGGTGCGTCTATAGCCCGGAGGGGTATTCTTGGCTCTGCAGCCGTCTTGGCCACGGTCTTTTGGGGCGCTGGGGGCAAGCTCCGTCGCGGCGCCGATAGTGACTGACGGGCTGAAGGAGTCGGAGACGGTGTGGGAGGGGCGCCTTTGTGCGCTGGGGTTTGGGGGAAAGCCCCATTGGAAATTCGTGGTGTTGCTGGCATCGCATCCCCTTCGCCACGTTTGGGCGATGCTTGGGATGTTGCTCGGTCGCAGCGACAGCTGTGTTCAAAATTTTAGAGTTACAGCAGCGCTGATTGCGGTCGTCGTTGTCGTTGTCGTTGTCGTAGTTCGTGAGGGCTCAATCGATCCCTGCCTGTATTCAAGTTGATGTCAGTCGCCGAAAAGAAACTTTTAGGGTAGGTAGGTAGGTAGACTGGGCACGAAAAGTGAAAAAAGGGCTGCGCAATTTACATTGAGAACAGACTTATATCGGCTTCTTTTACCGTTTTATCCCCTTGGTTTGGGGTTGGTGGTTGGTGGTAGAAGCTTCCTATGCTCCTGCCTCCGTCACACTTTCGCCTGTCACGTCAACGGCTCTGCAGCAACGTCAGGAACGCGTTTTTTTTTATTTGCTTGCACAGGCGGGATGAATGATGCTGGTCGAGCCCCACATGGATTGTGAAGTGTAAGCCGAGAGCTCATCTGATTGGCTGATAAGTCACGGCGTCTCCATGGTGAATGAGGGTCTTACTTAACAGGAGCAACGAATACTGAATTCGGGATTGTTTACACTTGTAAGGGAAAGGTTATTTCCAAAAATTTGCTGAGAATGTATACCTGAAACCGGACATACAAGTATGTGAAAGATAACTACATGTCGAAACGCAGAAAATCCCCATCTCCAGTAAAAGTCTCCATTCTCCCCAGAAATGTGCATGCCAAGCTTGTACTTCGAGGGGCTAGAGCTATCAGGTAACTGTTCTGTCAATCGGCCTACCCTACCTGCCCAGGTAGGTCCCTATTTACTTAATATGACTACCATAAATATATAAGGTCCCTACGTACTTAATTGCCGTCTGTCCAAATTAATAGCTCTATATATACATAAGGTATATTAGGTGCTTAATGCGGAAACCCACTGTGTAGATCTAACTGACTAGGTAGGTGCTGAGGTGGAAAAGTTGTCTGCTCACTGAGGAGTCCCTTTGGTAACCCAAACTTCCCAACGATTATCGCCACACGAAAAGATGCAGTAATTCAAACAATTCTTACGGCATTGTCCAGATTCCACTGACGATTATCGAAACACAATGCGGACGTATGTTTGTGAAATATGACTACTCCATAAGAAACCCTCAGCCTGCGACATTCTCGTTCTAGAACCTGGTTGAAGGGGCTTGCGAATTATACCAGCTGGCAACTTTGTGCTGCAGCGATTAAGTTGAAGCCCGTACATGTCTAGTGGCGCTCAACCCGGTGAACAAACAACCAGCCACAAACTCACGGCGAACATCACCACCGTCTTATTAATCGATGATTCGGATTTCCAGGAGACACATAAAATTTCCCAGGGAAAAAAAATATATGAGGAGATCAGCCTCTTAACTCGTCGTCAACGAGTATCGCCACCTGCACCGTAGAAATCTCACAATTACCGAATCGCTCCTATCTGCTCTAACTTGCACACTTTCCATATCGGTCAGGCAAATCGCTCAGGTATCCAAGATTATTCTTTATACCATCGCCATGTCCGATAACATAACAACTCAGATCAGTAGCCGTCGTTCGGGACGAGTGCGACCCGAGATCTCGTACAAGGAGCGAGATGACAAGGACAGCTATGACGAACTTCGACGTGCTCAAGGATACACCGTCAAGAGGCAGCGAAAAGATTTACCGGGCAAAGTTCATCGAAACGGAATCAAAAACGCTGATGAAGAGGCGGACGCTATTTGCACTGACGAAGCTCCGGATCTTCTTGACGATGTACTCAACTTTCCCCACGATGAGTTGGAAGCATATGAGGGTTGGGTTGAGCTTGAATCGGATCCGGCAAGTAGAAAACTCTTTCGCTGATGGTGACGGCCCTGCTGACCATTTATAGGCACATTTCAACTACATACTGCACACCCTTGGTGTGTCTAATGTCCGTACCGAGGAAATTTTCAGCATGGATGAGACAGAGATAGCTGCACTCAGGTAAGCTAAGTTAGCTTTGAAGAGAGAGCTGAAAATCAATGGCTGATTATACTCCAAGAAAACCAATTTACGGGTTTATTTTTCTATTCGAATGCGATGGTGTTCCAATCTCAGACGAGATAGTTCCACCTCCATCGAATATGTGGTTTGCCGCCCAGGTTTGTGATTCCCTTCCTGACTTGACAGCCAGACCTAGCAAGATTATCCAGCTAAGAACAATCTTGATCAGACTGCCTCCAACTCGTGTGCTACAGTTGCCTTGTTAAACGTTTTGATGAACTGCGACGAAGTAGCTATGGGCGAAAAAGTGCGCAAGTTCAAAGAAGAAACTGCAAACATGGTGCTCTCGCACAGAGGTGCATACTTGTCACAAGACAAGTTTCTCCGATCAACTCACAATACATTTGCGCGGTGAGTGATATTGGGGCGAATACAAACTCTTTCTGCAACTGCCATTATAATTTCTCTTGAGAGATTATTTTGCTGACTTTATCCAAAGTCGTCTCGATCTTATGGATGCAGACTTGGGGATGATGAATCAATGGGAGGAGCGTAACAAGCGCCAAAACAAGGGAAAGTCCAACAAGCGCAAGCGTAAGGCACTTGACCCTGACTCCGCCAAGCATTACGTGGGATATATTCCTCATGATGGTCAACTGTGGGAGCTTGATGGATTAGATGGAGGTGTCATCTGCTTAGGTACGGGTCAACGCTCCAGATCTTTTTGCAGTGTATTCTTGAACTAAATCGGCAGCATACAGGACCATATGAGGGAGACTGGGCCTGTGCCGTGATACCCCATATCCAGAGAAAGGTTGAAGAGCTTGGTCTCCAGGCCAACCTGCTTGCGCTCTCCCACAATCCCCTAGCCAGCGTGCGCCAGAAGCTTGCGGCGAACATGGCCTGCTACGAGGCACTCCAACAAAATTTGGCTGCCAGCCCAACATTGAAGAGTATTGCGGAGCAGGATTCAAGTTACATCACATGCAAACAAGAAAACACCGAGCAGTTGGGAAAGATGGGCTTGACATACGAGGAAGTTGCAGCAACGGCAGCCCCTGACGAATTTTTAAAGGAGCTTGCCGGACCGGAGATGACACAAGAATATGCAGATACAACCATGAGAAGGCTAAGAGCTGAGCAACGTGATCTGAGACTGGAATACGACGCAGCCCGGGAAAGCGGTAACGAGGATCTCGCTGCTGCGCGTCGCCGATGTCAAGACTACACTCCTTTGGTTCATGGATGGCTACGTGCCATGGGCGAAGCTGGTGTGTTGGAAGCCCTGGCAGATTCGCAATAAGCGAAGAGCTTGTTTGTCTGGCGCTTTTTTACACATGGAGTTGGTTTCCTGCTGGTAGTTGCGATGCTGTGTATCGGTGTGAGTATTGGCATGCTTGCTTTCGAACACTTTTTTTGGAGGAAGTTCTTCAGAAGGATGAGGGGCATCTGATAAATGTCTAACTTAGCTATGACAGTCATAGCAGTGAAATTTTGGTTACCGAGTCCATTGTGTACGTATAATGTTAATAGCATCACAAGACGCTTAGGTGTGTGAAGTAACTGCAGGGTAGGTAGCAAACAGATCAGATCGGCGGGTAAAGGTGGGGCAGTCGATCCACTCTCAGGTTGATGGCGGGTTGACGATGGGGTTCTTCGTCAGCCTCTCGGCCTGGTTGCTTGTGCTGTCCATTGGAATACTAACCACCAGGCCACATCAACAATCTCCCGCTGCTAAAGCACAAGAGTTCTTTGAATCAAAACACCAAAAAATCGGAAGCCCAAAAATAGCTACACACTTCCGTAACGACTCGCATTTCCACAGAAACTCCAAACCCAACTTGACGACCTACGCTATTACGGAGCTCGAGTTGTTGGCTGTTGTTGGAACGCGAACAACGCCAACGAGGACCCCCGGCCGCCATTTTCCTTCCGAACCCATTTGAACCACACCACATCCCACCATCCACATCCATATCCGGACTCGACAAGATGGCAGAACGGCAACTACAGCAGATCTTGACGCAGCTCAAGTCGCAACAGCTCGCCTACGCGGACGCAGCCAAGCTCCTCTCGAAAGCGAAGCTCCTCCTCCTGCAGCTCGGCGCACTCACACCCAAGACGACGACGACGACACCAAGCTCAACAAGCAGCGGTAAGAACAGCAGCAGCAGCAGCAGCGCATCACCATCGGCCGCACAGCTCGCCCTAGCCCGGGAGACGTACGAGCAGGGAGCCCTGTACTCGATCCGCGCCAAGAACGCCGACGGCTTCACGCGCTACGTCCAGCAGCTCTCGCCGCTGTACGAACTCCCCGCCAACGTGCTGCCGCCCAACCTGCCCGAGCGCAACAAGGTCACGGGCCTATACCTGCTGCTCCTTCTCACCCAGGGCCGCTATGCCGAGTTCCACTCGGAGCTCGAGGCTCTGTCCACCCGTGAGGGTGGTGGCGGCAGCGTCGACGTCGAAGGCGACCGCTACCTCGGCTACCCCATCCGGCTTGAGAGGTGGCTGATGGAGGGCAGCTACGACCGCGTCTGGAAGGCCATGAAGAAGGGCGAGGTGCCCTGCGAGGAGTATGGTGTCTTTTCAGAGGTGAGCTTTCCTTTTTGGCTTGAACCCAGGAAACTAGCTTCTCATGCCTTTTGATTCCTGTTGTTTGCTTTGTATCGGAGCCACATCATGCTAATAAATCACCGCCCCCAAATGTATAGATCCTGACCATCCAAATACGGGCCGAGATCGCCTCGAGCAGCGAGCGTGCTTACCCGTCTCTCCCCATCTCCTCCACCAAATCTCTTCTTTTCCTGGAGTCGGAGGGTGCGGTTGTTGAGTTTGCCAAGCGTCGCGGCTGGACTGTCCGCGATGGCCATATTTACTTCCCTACCGCTGGTGCCGAGGATGGTGAGCCCGAGAAGCCCGTAAGCCTTTCGTTCATTGAGAACACCCTTGGATACGCCCGCGAGCTGGAGACTATCGTCTAGAGTAGAGCGTGCGGCCGTGCTTGGGAAGGCGTGAGGGGTAGGAGAGGGGTGACCGGTTCTTGCTTAGATCGCAGACAGCAACCTCGGATCGGAATCTACGGACGTGAGCCTTAGCCGGACAGGCTGGTTTGGGACGTGAGGGAGAATTCAGGTTGGGGCAGTCAGACTTTTAGAGCCTTCTGTATTCCGAAGTGTAATAAAGTAACATAGACTCAAGACGTCCCTACGTTCCACCCATACATTCAATCATACGCGGCTCACGTAGAAAACATGTTAGAAATGGCATGTAAACATTTTCTCTAACATCTCCGACGACTAATCACGCTAAGACAACTAGATAAAGAAAAAAAGGAACCGTCATTGACTGCATATATGGACGAGAAAGAAAAGGGAAAAAAAAATCAAGCCCGGCGCTTTTTTTAGTCTCGTCGAGAAGCTTTTCTTCCATATGGTAATTTTGCAATCCCAATCCGACTCTATGACAGTCCTTATCAACAGGAGTGTCGCTCCAGTGGCAGGGAGCAGCATTGGCTCTTAGGCCAAGCAGATCTCCCTCTATAAATCACACAGTCGCCATCAACGGCGCACCCGATATCACTCATGCGAAAAGCTTCAGCCCACTACCATGCTTGCCAACCTCGCAAACCTGGCATACTGCGCAGACCGTACCCTTGTACTTGGTATGGTACTTGGATCCATCAAAAGCACACTCCTCATAAGCTGTTCCGCTGTAGATTGGTGTGTGGCTGGCCGCGCAGACCTCAAACTCAGCGAACTGGTCGAACTCGATCTCTACAGCATCGTTCGGGTTCCGCTCGCATTGAGCCTTTGTCTTCTTGGCCTAAAATAAGAAAATAGTGGTTAGTCTCCCCTCTGATTTTCATCATGTATACACACTGAAGGTTCGACGGTAACTTACAGTTTCTAATATTTTGCTGGCGCCTCCATTGGCTAATATCCTGTTGGCAAAGCTGAGGGCGGAGTTGTAGTTCTTGCTCCTGGCAGCGAGGTTCATCGCATTCAGGAGAGCAAGTTGCCTGTGAGGCACTTCAATCTTGGGGATTGTGAAATAGGCAGACAGCTCGAGGCTGCGCTTCAGTAGCTCTGGGTTCTTGGCCACAGCATCGGGTGCGCCGAGCTTCCTCCTCGCCAGCTCGATATCCATTGCCACTGCGTACTCCGCAGCAGAGGTGATGAGCTTCTTGGCCTCCGCAACTTCGCCTTCAGATGAAACAGCGTTGACGAGAACAGCATGAAGGATGTCCCTGAAGACCTTGACTCCCTCCTCCAGCTTGTTGCTCTTCATAGTGCTGTAACCTTGCTGCAGATCATTGGTTGCCAGCGATTCAAGATCACGTGGAATAATAGGGAGGACCTTCCTAGGGTCTGTCTCATCCGTGGTCCTGCGAACATAGTTGACCAACGCCGGCAGACCAGCTGATGCAGGCAAATAAGTCTTGGAAGCCTTGTAAACCTCCAAGAACCTGTCCTTCAGCGGTGCAAAGTTGACAGCACCGACTTGGCGGTTCAGCAGCTGCATGGCCGATTCAAAAGAGCCTCCTGCGACATGGTCAACAGCCAAGGGGGAGTTCCGTGCCCAAAGGTCAGCTTCGCTGCTACCGGCACCACCGGTTTCGGCAGTCTCCACGTTGACGAAATCGCTGTCGACTTCCGGTACTATGTCATCTCCCATGTCCCAACCAGCAGCGTCCTCTTCATCATCAACATCTATAAGAGCACCTGTCTTGGAGCTGGGTTCCTCGCCTTCTTCCGCGTATCCATTCGCAGCGGCTCCTGACTCATCATCAAGAGAAAGGCCCTCCATCTGGCCAAGGAGAGCCTTTTCGAATACGGACTGGGATGTCGCCCTTGTTGGCCAGTTGGCTTTGTGGGTAGAAACGACAGCCTTGGGCGGCGTAAGCGGTTCGCCAATCTTGGGCATGGTGAGCTGGTCCTCAGTCAGGCCGGTCGCCTCCAAGATGGCTTGACATTCCTCATCGAGGCCATGAGACTTGGCGGTCATGTATGCCATCGGGTCTGACAGTTTTGTAGCAAGTTAGCTTTCAATTTCCACCGGCTCAGCAATTCCTAGTTCTCTTACAAAGGTCAATCTCCTTGAACATCTGGATGCGGTCCTCTACCTCTCCCAAGAACAATGCGTCTTGGAAGCGGGCGGTGAAGTCTCCTCGGTGCTCAGCAATCTTAGCCATCCTGGCGAGTTTAGTCGTGTCGCCGGTCGACAGATACAAGAAGGAGAGTTTGTCGAACTGCTTGAGCTTCTGATAGCACATCTCTACGACTTGGTGGTTGCCGTGTGCCAGAGCCTCAGTACTCAACCTGGTCCACAGCTTGGGGCGATCTAACTGCTTAGCCATCTCGACTGCAACCTCAAGGTTGCCACACTCGATAGCAAGCTCGAAACGGGTCGTGGGATCCTGGACAAATTGCAGCGCAATCTCAGGGTATCCCTTCTTTTGCAGATATGAGATGATGGACTGACCAACAAGACTGGAGGTCTTGATGATGTGCAACATCTCCTCATAGTTGCGCTTAACCAAAGACAGCTTAAACCGGTACTCGGTAGGGTCAATCAGAAGAATCTTAGGCTTTGCATTCCTGTCGAGGCAGTGGGCATTCCTGCCCTTAACCCGAACAAGGTAAACCGTTTGATCCAGTGTCCGCACGATGCCGTTGTCTCCATTGAGAAGGGTGTATTTGACATGGTTAAGAGTCGAGTAGAGGAGGACACCAGCATCGTCCCACGTTGCGCTCTTGATACGGATCGTTTCGTGGAGTGTGCTGACCTGTTCAAGGTTCTTGGTGACAATGGTTACGTTGTGCTTGCTGAGAAGTGCAGCGTAGAGGCCATCGTTAGACCACACAACGTACTTCACCCCATTGACGGCAAGCTCTGCAATCGTCTTCTTTTGCTGGATCTCATAAAGATGAACGGCGGTGGGTGTGATGATGAGCAGGTTTCCTGGACCGCCAAAGTAGATATCTGTCGTGCCGTGTGGAGGCTTGAATGATCGTGTCGTGTTGTTCGAGAGGTCCTTGATATCGATGGTTTGGGAAGCGACGTTGAGAACAGCGAATCGGTTGCGAGCGACGAATATAGCAGAGTTGCCCTGGCCGCGCTTGGACTCGGTAGGCTCTATCGCGCCAGATCCTTCCCTCGGAAGGCTGATCAGCTCATAGGTGCCGTTATCAGCCGACGACGTAACCAACACAGATCTCTCTGCCGGGTTGTAGGAGAGAGTGCGAGGAGGAACCCAAGCAGGGCCGACCTTCTTCAGCGACAGAAGAGTTGGGCTCTCAATATTCTTTTGGAAGTCATATGAACGCACGTGCTTCTCCTTGTTGATGTAGAAAAGGACGTTTTGGTTGACCGCGGACGCAGGACGTTCGCGCTCGAGTTTGAAAACCATGACTCCATTATCATGACCGGCAGCAAACAAGTTAATCTCTGGGTGAGCTGCAATAACCCAGAACCTGTCATTCTCCCGCTTGAACGACTGAACTCCTGTCCTCTTGTTGAGATCCCAAACTCGTATCGTCTTATCCTCGCCTACCGACAGGATAAGATCTTGGTGCGGGTGGAATAAACATCCAGAAGCGTTCTGGAAGTGACCTCGGCAGGTATCGACCTCCCAAGCCTTGGTCTCACTCATACGCCAAAGTTTCACTAGCCGATCATCACCAGCTGAGACTATCAGGGGCATCGTTGGGTGGAATGCGACCCAGTTAACTCCGCGGTCGTGGCCCTCAAGGACGAACTTGACAACGGCGTCCGTGTTGCCAAACATATCGGTTTGATTCGCATTGTTCCGCGCCATTTGGTCTTCAAAGGAAAGTGAGGATGTAGGCGCAGAGTGCTTCTTGCGCAAGCCAGAAATATCCCATACCCGGACAGACTGATCCAGCGAAGCAGACACAACCAGGTCCTCCTTGGGGTGGAATTGCGCACACATGGCATAATGGTTATGACCCGTCATCGTACAAACTGCAGTGATGGTTAGCAACACTCCAAAGCTCAACTTTCTCCTATCCCAAAGGGGTGGTCTATCTCACTCAAAGACCGGTTCTGCCAGTTCCATATCCGAATCGTTTGGTCGTCTGAGGCCGACACAATCCAAGGCAGCTCGTGGTGGAAAAAGACTGTACGGACATAGTCCAAGTGACCGTTCAGAGTGAAAAGGCATCGGCGCGTCTGGTAAGACCATACTTTGATCTTGTAATCGTCACCGCCCGAGACGAAGAGGGGTTGCGTCTTGTGGAAGTCAATGGCGCGAACAGGACCGTCGTGTTCCTCGAAACGGTCAATCAATGTGCCCATGCGATAATCCCATAACTGAATCGTCGAGGAATGGAGGGAAACAAGAATCCATGGCCTGGAAATGTCGAAGGGAGGTGTCAGCCGGTTGTATCAGCCAGCCAAGCTATGGGCGGGGAGCTGCCAGCTAGCTAGCTGTTGTATACGGACCTTTTTGGGTGGAAGGCAATGCCCTTTGCGCGAGAAGACTTGGACTCGAACTGCAAAGATGAACAAGCAATCAGTTAGTACAGTACACGGGGTAGCTCAAGCAGAGAGCCAGTGGTGCATCACTTCATACCTTGGTGAGCATGCCCGACGACGCCTGCATCTTGAAGGTGGGATGAAGCCTGAGCTTCTGGCTCTTAGAGTGTGAAACAAATCGCCTGCGCCAGAGACTGTAAAACTAGCAAAAGGCTGTTGTTGATTCGCAATATCTGGAAACAGTCTGGTTGTTGTGGTGGTGCAGCGGTTAAGTTGAGCTGCTTGTAGGGAATTGGGTGTTAGGCCACCTTGCGCGAGCTCTTCTCACAGCATCCCAAGTAAGTCAAGTCGCTGCCGATTTGCTACAGTGGAAGCGTGGCCGGAGCCAAAGTGTGGGAACCACCACGACCGACACTCGCTCTATGGTTTTTCCCGCCCGTGACAGGGGAATCCAGTCCAACCCCACCATTTGTCGACCCCACGGCTCAGCCTCAGGCCCCTTTACCCACCAGGATTTAGAGAGCTTCAGCCACGTTGAATTCTCATTGGCTACGAATTCGAGATCCGGCCAACTGTCCAGATGCACTTGGAGCTACAAGGAAGGTGTTCCCTGCAGGGGGCCGGCAACGGTAGGGTTGGTCAATCATCGTGCACATACATACGTATTCTTTTCACGAATGACCAAGACCAAACAGGTTTGTATCAAAACTGGATTGATCAAGAAGTAACCGTCGCTTAGAAAGAAATTGTACCTTGACAGATCGGATGCCCACGCTTCTGTAGACCTAGCGCGTCTGGCAGCCACCGCTCCGGAAAAGCTAGGTGCCTCCTGATCCCTGAACTTGTGTGGAGTACACCACCCCCCAGCCTAAACCAGACAGACGTCTGTCTACCTTGAGGTCCTGTCACCCCTCGACTACGAGGTACCAAATCGTTACTCTACAAAGCCTCGTCAATTGGGTTCCGCTGGCGGACGAATAGAAGAGGATCACTCAACATGATACAACTGTCACGACTCCCATGGGGCCTTCGGGTTTCCCTGTTGACTGCGCTTCTCCCACTTGCATCTGGAGCTCCGTCGGTCGAGGTGTCTATGCAGGCGGCCTTCCCATCTCCTCCGTATCTGCTAGAGCTTCTGTAAGAACGAACATAAACCGGCTGCAGCTTAAGGTCATTCAAGCCTAGTATCGGTACTAACTAAACGGCAATGCAGCGAAACTGCAGCACAAGAAAACGACGATGCCTATTTTCCACTTCTAGATCGCATTGCAAGCGGTCACTTCGCCAAGGCCTCCTCTGACCGGGAGCTGTACGAAACGTTCCTCCAGGTATTGCAAGAAGATGGGCATATCACAAGCCCTGATGCGCTATCTACTTTTAAGCTGGCGCTGTCCATGCGCTCAGCTGCACCCCGGATTGAGGCCCACTACCAACACTACAGAACTGCGGTTGAACCCAAGCTCCAGGGCAAGGCTGATAATTGCCCGGAATGGATATTGAAATCAGGAGAGATATTCTGCTCTGTCGATGAGACGAAAGGAGTGGCCAGGATTGAGGGGGGTGCGCTGTCAAAAGATATACTTTTTGACCAAGAGCTAGGGGACAGTTCGGAAGGGGTAGTTCTTTACGCCGATATCACATCCCCAAGCTTTGGCGCTTTCCACAACACACTGGCAACGGCAGCGCGGAACGGAGGCCCATCATATAGACTGCGGCACAGGAGCATCACCACTTCTTCGAAGGAGCCTCTATATCTCAGCGGGTATGGTGTCGAGTTGGCATTAAAAAGAACCGACTACATTGTCATTGATGACAGAGCAAACCAGAAGACTGCCCAGGATGATCCTGCCCAGAAGCCGCTGGCCGGTGGCTCTTCTGAGATTGTCCTCAACGGCGATGAGGAGGTGACAGATCTGAAGCCGCTATCAGCTTCTGAACTCGAGGAGCTAGGACTGAAGGCAGCGGATTTCATCCTCCGCGGCGAAAAACCGTTCGAGACACTCTTGAAGCTTACACAGGACTTTCCGAAATATTCGGCATCTGTTTCGGCTCACAATGTATCTGCGGAATTTCGCAGAGAACGGAATGCCAACCACATGCTTCTGCAAATACCATCCGGGTCCAACATATTGTGGATGAACGGTGTTCAACTGATTGAGCGGCAGATTCAGTCATTTGGATTGGTTGACGTTCTACGAAGGGAGCGGCAGCTAATCAACGAGGTTCGGGATTTGGGTCTGTCTGGCGAAGAAGCTGTTGATCTCTTGTCTCATTCACATGTTGCGTCGTCAAAATCCGACGATGAGCCCGCTCGCTTTGACTGGCGAGATGAGAAGGAGGACGGCAGGGTTATCATCTGGCTCAACAACCTCGAAAAGGACAAGCGTTACGAGAACTACAGCCCACACATAATGACTTTATTGTCTGGTGGCATTCCGGGCCAACTCCCCCCTATTCGTAGAAACGTTTTCAACATCGTCCTTCCTGTGGATTTCTCAAAGGCCTCTGACCTGGCATTAGCGACCAACCAACTAATCGGTTTCGTCAAACAACGTGTCCCAATCCGCTTTGGTTTGGCCCCGCTTACATCTACTACTGAGGCAGAAGACCAGGCCAAAGTCGTCTACCACTTGTTGGAAACGTATGGGTTGTCATCCCTCATGGCTTATCTCGAAGCATGCCTTGACGGAAGCATAGCGGGTGCCAACCAGCAAGCGTTCGATGCCGCTATTAAAGACCGCACTGTCCGATCCGAGTTGACGGCCTTGTCGCTCAAGGAAGTTCTGGCATCTGAGGCTTACACCAATCAAGTGACTCTCGCAAAACAGTGGTCATCTAGGCTTGGTGCCAACTCTGTGGTACCACCTATTTTTGTCAACGGTTTTGTCTTTTCCCGGGACTCGGAGAACAGATGGATGGGGATGATGAGCGGCCGAATCTCCGGTGACTTGCGGTCGCTACAAGAAGGTATCTACTATGGTACCATTAACGACCAAACAAATGTGGCTGAGATTTTCCTTGCGGGTGCTTCCAGTCGTCGCAACCATTACATCTTCCCAGAAAACGACAACGGCCTGACAATCCTCGACGTAAACAAGGTTTACACCCGTCATGATGATCTATTCAGCAAAACCACGGTTATCAAATCTAGTCCAGATTCTGACAAGGAGGCGTGGGCTCTCTTGACGGTCTTTGTTGACCTGGACAGCAAGGATGGGCGTGAGCTCCTCTTGTCAGCCCTAAGATTCCGCAGGAGCAACCCCGGCGTTCAACTTGAGATCGTGCACAACGCGGCGCAGAAGACATCTCATGATATTAACAGCAATCTCAAAGAACACACTGATCGTCTACTTGCGGTCGAGTCTGACGAAGGTCTTGTTGCAATCCTCGACGAGATCCGAAATGCACCCCAAACCAACATTGGGCTTGAATATGCCCAAGCTCTGCAGAAATTCCAGAAAACAGCAAATTTTGGACCAGGCAGGTCCTTTTTGATGCTGAATGGACGCGTTATTGGGCCTATCCAATCAGCTTCTGAGTTCGGCGACTCTGACTTCCAGACCTTTCTTGAATTCGAACAAAACTCCAGGATTACACCGGTATACAAGGCACTTGAGGAACTGGGACTAGGGGATAAGCTATCAGATCCAGTGGCGGCGGCTAAATTGACTTCAATAACCGCCTTGTCTACCATTTCTGATCTTCCAGATGGAGCGTTTGAGAACCCCCCAACTCTTAGGATATCATCCTTCAAGTTATGGAACTCGACGCACTCAGGCTTTGAAGTCGGCGATCGATCCAAGGCTTCGATTTTCTTCACTGCTGTTATTGACCCCGCAAGCGAACTTGGACAGAAATGGACGCCTCTACTCAAGGTCTTGTCTGAGCTTGAGGGTGTGCATTTGAAGGTCTTCATGAACCCAATGGATCGTCTGGAAGAACTTCCGGTTAAGAGATTTTATCGCTTCGTCATGGACTCTGCTCCGGTATTTGACGAAGCAGGCAAGCTCAAGGTTCCCTCTGCGTCTTTCAAAGGGTTACCGTCAGAAGCTTTGCTAAATCTGGGTATGGACGTCCCACCGGCGTGGCTGGTCGCCCCCAAGGTCTCTGTCCATGATCTCGACAACATCAAGCTGAGCTCTGTAACATCTGATGTCACGGCTATCTATGAGCTGGAAAACATTTTGATCGAGGGACACGCGAGGAGCCCTGATTCAGACACTCCTAGAGGCGTGCAGCTTGTCCTTGGGACGGAATCTGACCCACGAGTTGCGGACACCATCATCATGGCAAACTTGGGATATCTTCAGTTCAAAGCCAATCCCGGCATTTACGACATCACCCTCGAGAAAGGCCGCAGCTCAGATATCTTCTATATTGAGAGCATTGGCGCCCATGGGTTCTCGCCTGTTCCCGGTGATGAGACTACTGAGGTCGCACTTTTGGACTTCTTGGGTACGACACTTTACCCACGGCTTCGGCGGAACCCAGGCAAAGAGGGTTTGGACGTACTGGAAGAGGGTGCCACGAAATCGCCCGGCAATGCCGGTGGTGCAATGGACTTTGTTAACAAGGGACTCAAATTTGCCGAAAGCATTCTGGGCAGCGCTAAAGGCAAGGCCAAGGGAAAATCGCCATCCGAACTGCAACACGCTGAGATCAACATTTTCTCGGTCGCAAGTGGTCACTTGTACGAACGCATGTTGAATATCATGATGGTCAGCGTAATGCGCCATACGAACCACACAGTCAAGTTTTGGTTCATCGAGCAGTTTCTCTCACCGTCTTTCAAAGACTTTATTCCCCACATGGCAGCCGAGTATGGGTTTAAATATGAGATGGTTACGTACAAGTGGCCACACTGGCTTCGACAGCAAAAAGAGAAGCAGCGCGAGATTTGGGGCTACAAGATCCTTTTCTTGGACGTTCTCTTCCCACTGACGTTGGACAAAGTTATCTTTGTGGATGCCGATCAGATCGTACGAACTGATATGTATGACCTCGTACAGCTCGACCTCCAGGGCGCTCCATACGGCTTCACGCCCATGTGTGACTCGCGGACGGAGATGGAGGGCTTCAGATTTTGGAAGCAGGGCTATTGGGAGCGGTACTTGAAGGGTCTACCGTACCACATCTCAGCACTATATGTGGTTGATTTGCGGCGATTCCGTGAACTGGCTGCTGGTGACCGTCTGCGCCAAACTTACCACAGTCTGTCAGCGGATCCAAATTCCCTTTCGAACCTCGATCAGGATCTACCCAACCATATGCAGTTCTCGATTCCCATCTTCAGTCTTCCGCAGGAGTGGTTGTGGTGTGAAACTTGGTGCAGCGATGAAACTCAGCCTATGGCCAAGACCATTGACCTCTGCAATAACCCGATGAGTAAGTGACATGATTGGGACATGAGTTTTGATATGGATATGTGCTAACTTTACATACAGCCAAGGAACCAAAACTCGACAGAGCACGGAGGCAGGTGCCCGAGTGGAACGTATACGATGCCGAGATTGCGGCAGTAGACCGCAAGCGCAAGGGCTTACCAGTGTCCGGCGATGCTACCAGCGAACAGGCGGCAAAGAACCCCAAGAGTCGGACACTGGCGGTGGAACCAGAGAATACACACATTGTGGACGAGCTGTGATTCTGCATCAAGAGCACATTAATAACAATATGGACATGAAATGTAAACAGACTAGAGTTGTGATATTAGAACAGTCGATTTGGACTGTTTACAGGGCCATGGTGGTATATAGCAAGCGTTCTTCTAGATATCAAGCTTCCATTGTCCTTCGCCCCCGTTTTCCTTGCTTCGCAGCAACTAATTTGCCATCAACTGACGATGTACACAAGTAACTGTACTCAACTCAAATTAACCATTACCGAAATGACCACAACAGGTACTATTAGTCACTTTACTTGCGCAGCGGAATGGCAAAAAAGACCAGAAATACCAAACAAAATCCCATGAGCAGCAAAATAAGGAAAAGAGAAAAAGAAAGATTGTCTTGGATAATCGTCTTCAACCCCGTGAGGCTCCCTCGACAAGATGAATTTTCTATGGCGTCACAGGCAATGCCAGCGAAGGAGGCGTGGCTCATGAAGAATAGACCTGATTCCCCCCTTTCTTTTACTTGAACGAACCCATTCTGCAGAGACTGCCATTTTTGGAAGTTGTCTTGACCGATCTCAGTGATCTTGATGGACATCATTTCATGATCCATCAGTCCAGCGTCATACGATGACGCGCAGGCCTGGGAGCCTCAGCCTGAGCCACATGCAGCCCAGTCGCAGTAGCAGGGCGCGAACTCGACGCAACAAGAGCGGCATGCTCATCTGAAAGCCTCTGGGGAGCCATGCGGTCAGGAACAAGGCAGCCGGGGCAGGGAGTCGGGGCGCGCGACGGCTGGGACCGCAACGATTGTCCAGCCGAGGCGCGGCTGGCTCGATCAACGTCAATACTGCTCTTGTTCCCGGCCTGCTGCTGCTGCGTCGAATTTCTTTGGCTTCGGGCCTGCGGCAGATCCGTACTGCCCTGGGCATGCTCCTCGTTTGACCGTCGAGCTCTCTTGGCGGCCGGTGGCTCCGGGATCTGCTCCAGCTCGTCATTGGAGAAGACAAATTCTCCAGCAGCCGCGCCGGGCCGCTTGACGCCGCCGCTGCTGGGGGAGACGCGGGCCGGGTTGCGCGCCTGGTACGACGGCGCGGGTTGGGTGCGCGGGTTGCGCGGCGAGATGTAGAAGCCCTGCTCGTTGTACAGGCTCTCGTCGGCCAGGATGGAGGCGTCATTGTTTTGCTTGGTGTCCTCGGCCGCGTCTGCGGTAGCCATCGTCGCGCCCCGGAACACAAAGTCTTTGAAGTTGTCATGGGCCAGCGTCGACATCCCCGCCGGCTTGGCCGCCGACGCAGGGCTGCTGCTCGCGCCGCGGAATGTGCAGCTGTCGTCCTCGTCCTCGGAGGCCGCCATGATGGTGGTCTGCGTGCCCGAGGGCACGACCGTCGCGTCGGTCGAGGCGGTGGTCGAGGCTTGGATGCCGCGATGCTGCTGCTTAGGGTTGAGCGGGGAGATGGTGTCGGTGTCGGACAGGACGGTGGTGCCGCGTGTGCGCCGCACCGCCAGAGGAGGCAGGTCGAGAATGACGCCCGAGCTGGGGTCGCTGCTGCTCTTTGCGGACCAGAGGTTCTTGAGCTCCCAACCCTTGTGGTCCTCTGCGACCTGTCCGGGGTGGCGGCGGCGCTGGAACGGCGTCAGGGCCCGGCTGGTGGAATCATCTCCGTTCTTGTTGCTGCGGCGACCGCCAAAGGAGAATGTTGCCCTGCTGCATTCCTCGTCGCCGCTGCTATTCCCGTTTCTGCCAGGTTTGTGATGGTTCCTCGTCGCGACGATGAAGAGGGTGAGCATGATGAAGACGCCGACGGTGCAGACGACGATGACGGCGATCTTCCAGCCGTCGTCCTGGTGCCTGGCGATGTAGTCATTCTGGGCGCTGATCAGGGCGGCGTTGGTGTCTACGACGGGAGTGGGGGAGGCGGTGATGGTTGTGATGGCGTCGGTTGGAGTGATGGTCACGGTGATGACGTCCAAGGGCGATCCGAGAGATTCTAGGTTGGTGGGCCACGGATCCAACTGCGTCACGGTGTCGGTTACAATGTCAATGGTGAGTGAAGCGGCTGTTTCTGTTGAAGTTTCCGAATCAACTGCTCGGGAATGAAGCCGTGAGGCTGTATCCAGATGCGTCTTGTAGCAGCTTGCTACGGCAGCGAGGGCTGATATGAACGTCAACTGCCTCATTGTTTTGATTTGCAGGTACAAAATCTTGGAATTCTGAGCTGATGTTGTTTATTTGGTCTAAGAGGTCAGCCAGGGAAAAGAAACGTCAGCTTGAGATACGAGAAGATAGTGATGGGAGATCTGGCGGGATGAGAGGTCACACAACCCACCGGAAACTCAAGATGAACGATGCACAAGATGGCTCCCTTTTGTGAGAGTGAGAATTTGTCTGCTGCACTTGTCACACTTGAGGCGGCCAGGGAAAGAGTTCAGCATCAAGTTGAACCAGAGAAGTTTTGTTGAAGTGGCGTGAGGATAAAGGTCAGTGTTTCTAAGCGAAGGGCGAGGAATTCCGGTCCTCACTGATTCTCATGTTTTCGCGAGGGACACGCCAAAGCGTGGTGCTCTCAGGTTGATCTCACTTTGGGTTCACTTTGGGCTCACATCCATTTTAGCCCACAGCCCCTTTTCAACCCAGATTCATCCCGCCTTGGTACCTAGGTACCTACCTTAGTTACCTACTTACCTACATACTATCTACCTACTTACTCACCTACCTATTAACCTCCCTATTGAAATACCTATATGTGTACATGCTGTTTGTCTAAATCTCCCCATTTTACGGTTAATGTACCGAGTCTCACGCTATAATATTGGGAGGTTTTCTTCAAGCTGTGGCCTGTAGCGTCTTGAAAAGGCAGGATTCTTAGTTTCTATAGCACTGAATATTAGCAGGTAGTATTAGAGACAATGGCTTGGATCAAAAGAAGTTTGAAGCTCTCCACGTGTTCGTCATCCTTTGCTATGCATTATATATATATATACCTATATATCTTCAACGCAGGTTCGGGATGAAATTCTCAGCCCCTTATCTTTACTTCTGAGTATCAGTAATTGCTCGACACCGAGAGCTCTCACAATAGAATGATCCCCCTTCTAAAGGACTGCTATCCTGAGTTTGTTTTGATCCTACAATATCTATATCTTGTGTGTGTTATCATCACAAACTTAGCATGCGCCTTTTCAAGCAGAACTACAAATGTTACAAGACCAAAACTACTGATTCTACAGTTTAGTACAAACCTGGCTTGGAACCGAAGGACTGGAAAATGCGACGATTCTGTGCACCAAGAATAACCAGATCCACAGCAGGGGCTAAGCTTAACCCACAAATGATTTTCCTACCAATCGGCCTACCATGCGGTGATCAGGTCTGAGACGGCGCCTACCAGGTAGACTTGACGCCTTGACGCATGGCAAGTCGAACCGTGGTCGCGGCAGAAGAAAAGAAATTTTTCTGATAGTGAATGGAATGAATCGTATGGTAAAGGTCTACCAGAGGAACGGGGAAGATCCTTGGGGACAAGCCCGATGCGATCTGCGGTGGTAATTAATGCCACTGCTAATCACAAACGCCAAAAAGTACAGATGTCAGACATGAGACGAACAGATTGTGAAGGGGGCCCATGTTTCCACGTGATTGGACCCAACAACGAGGTGACCAGAATGCAAAAATGAGACAGAACAACAGAAACAGATGGAGAGGATGGCTTGGCATTGCCGCAAAACTGCACCACCATCGACCACCTCCACCTGCCCTGGCTAGGTGGAGAAGTCTTGGCAGTAATGGTTTGTGGACCATGAGTTGGTGTGCTTAGTGGGGCATTGACAACCGATGCGTCCAGGGTGGGCTGACCAAGTCAACCCGCCGCCACTCAACTTACTGTATTACTACGATCGGCCCATCGTCTCGGTCGGTGCCTAGGCGGCTTTGTGTGCCTACACATCTTCAAACCAAGGCAAGTTCTGCGCCTTGGCAGGCTGCGCCGTTGAGTTCTGACGAGGTGAGTTTGCGCTTTAGTGTACTGGCGCGCGTCGGTCCTGTAGAGCGGACCTATTGATGTTCCTTCTGCACATGTGGAGCGACGGCGTTCGAGGCACGGGTAGAGTAAGCACAAGGGTTTTCAGACGCGCAATACAGCAAATGTTGTAAATGGCGCCTCTGCAGTGTCTGGTGAATTTCAATTGATTTGAATTATAAAGCAGGTCTGCATCTCAAGCATCGGCGATAAGGCAAGAATTGTGTGTCCAAGAGTCTGACCTTAAGAGATTTTTGCCTCGACTGGCATTGAAAAAAAGTGACGATTCTTTTTTTGTTAAACATCATAAGCTTATTTGTTTTTATTTTAGCCCGTTTAATCATATCTTTACCTAGGAAAACTAACCGCCTTAACTCGCGACAATGTTTGGCAAACGTACCCTTTTTCTCCTGCCCTTGGTAGCGACACTCATCTCTGCCGTGCCTGTGCAAATACAGGCCAACACCGCTTTCATAACAGCCCGCAGCAGCACAATGAGTGCCGAAGTCATGCCACAGGACAAGACCGCCACTCCGGCCACGGGCACCACTGCAACGGCCCCGGGCACGGCGCCCGTCCCCGTTGCGGGTCAGACGCCCGCTGTCCCCGCCACCAATGGGGCTTCTACCACAACCGTCACGACGGGGGCCGTGCCGGGAGCAGGGACAAACACGACGACGCCTAGCACTAACACGTCTACTAATCCCGCAACGACAGGATCAGGCCCGGCTACCAAACCACCATCAATTATTGGTGGCAAGGGTGAACAGATCAAGGCCAATATCAACGATGGTGTTAAGACTATGACTGACAAGATTAAGGAGAAGTTCAACGATTTTATGTCGTTGGTGGGTGGTCTATTTTCTTCAAGCTCAGCATCAACTCTAGCCACCCCGGCCGCTCCAGCAGCCCCGTCGACTTCCACCAACCCATCAACTCCCGCAACCCCGGCAACCCCGGCAACTCCTGCGACATCATCTACTTCCGCAAGTCCTGTGACTGCTGGAGCTTCAACTTCTCCGTATTAGAATGGTCCCGTATCAGGTTCCGAGTTGACTTCTGTGTTAGTTTGGCGTTTCGGTGCTCCGATTTAAAAGGGTTCGTTTTTTTTTTCTTCTTTTCTTTTCTTTTCTCTTTTTTTTCTTCTTTTTGTTACTTTTCAACCTTGTAAATACGGATTAGGACGGGAAGGGCGTTATGTTATTTGGGTGGCTTCCACAAAGAACGATAAGCGAGGAGTTTGATCAAGAAGTACTGGAATTATGCCATCAAAATCAACTTTTGTTTACTTTTTCTGTCCTTTCAAGAGATTCAGGTACCATTTTAAAAACTTGGTGGGTACCTGGGATTGCTGTACTACTAATTATGTTAGCAGGTCGAAGAGATACAGTAGTACCTGGTGGTTCACACGTGCAACCACCTCGCTTCCTTGCCATTTTTCATTGTGCCTTCCCCAGATTCGGTGCACCGTGACAGAACCCTTTCGTCTGATCTGGGTCCATCTGGTCCAATGATCTTCCTCTGATGATTGTCGCCCCACCACAGCAGGACCCCTGTGGAGCCTTATCTCTATAGGACCTACTTGCTTTGCCCAACCAAAGCAGCTCCAAACCCCGCGCTAGGCTCCTCCCCGTTTGAGCGCATCGAAAGCGGTCAAACGAGAAAGAAAAAAAAAATTGCGAGCTGGACGGGCATTTTGGATCAAGTGGCCAGTGCTCCGTGCATCGTCCCTCGTTTGCGCCCTTACCCCAAACCCACACCACTGCGCAACATTCGTCCGTCTGTCGCGTCAACTTGGCCATCCATCCATCACCACCCACCCCCAGTAGGAGTCACAGGTGTTCAATCCTTTCTTAATCATCGATTCTCATCTTTTTGACCACCTCAGTCTTGAAACTCGTCGTCCTACCAATCCCCATCTCCTCGTTTGCCCCGCACCTCAAACACATCAGTCGCCCACCATGTCTTTCGCGTCGCAACAAAACAACAATGCGGCTCAGAGCGAGGGTCGCCGCATCTACATTGGCAACCTGAACTACGAGCTTCAATCTTCTGACGTCGAAGGCATGCTCCAGCAGTCAGGCTTCCCCAACTACGAGGCCGTCAAGATCCCCGTCGACCCTGGCAGCCAGCGCAACCGCGGCTACTGCTTTGTCGACTTCACAACCGCCGAAGAGGCCCAGCGCTCCCTCTCGGAGCTCCAAGCCGTCATTGGCGGCCGCGAGATCAAGGTCCGCCCCTGCGAGCCGAAGCAACAGGGCGGCGGCGGTGGCTTCAACGGTGGCGGCGGCTTCAACGGCGGCTATCAGCAGAACTCTGGCGGCTACAACGGCGGCTACCAGAATTCTGGCTACAACGGCGGCGGCTACCAGCAGAACTCTGGCGGCGGCTTCAATGGCGGCTACCAGAACAACTCTTATGGCCAACAGCAGAGGTATGGTGGTGGCGGCGGCGGCGGCTACCAGGATAACCGCGACGTGCGCAAGCTCTACGTCGGCGGCCTGGGCCCCCAGCCTGACCAGGAGCAAAATGAGCAGGAGGTTATGCAGATCTTCCAAGGATTTACCCCGTATGTTTATGAGACCCCGCCATATCATCCCCCTTGCCCGCGCGCATCGTCTCGATTGTAAGTTCTATACTCCGTTGTGTGGCTAATCAAATGTTTTCCTCCCCTCAGTTCATCAATCAGCAAACGTCTCGAGAGCAATCGTGCCAACGCCGATGGTCAGCAGAACAACTACTATTTCTGCTTCGTCGAGTTCGAGACCCCAGAGGAGGCCAACGCTGCCAAGGACCAACTCGACGGCCGCATGTACGGTGCCGAAGGTAACCAGCTTCGCGTCAGCTTCGCCAAGCCCAGCCGATCCCAGGGTCAGGGCGGCCAGCAGCAGCAGCGTTGGCCCAGGCAGCAGCAGCAGGGCGGCGGCGGTGGCTTCGGAAACCAGGGCAACTGGCGCCAGTAGTACTACCTCGCCTAAAGCCTTCCATTTTTGATCCTCTCTCCTTCTCTCTTGTCTGGGGGATTTTCAATTTTATTCTTCGCTGGTTTGTTTTGGTTTGGTTGTGAGCAACGTCAACGAAACGTCACGAGATATGCCCGGGCCGATGAAGGAAACAAAGGGAACAGGACCGGGGAAAAGAGCCTTTTTTTTTTGCACTGCTTTTTTTTCTGCGCGCGGCTCAGTGCATGATTTACCTGGTCTAAAGGAATGTTGGGACACGGCTTAATGCCAAGCCGTGATATTTTTCTACTCAAAAAGCCCGAGGCTTTCTTTTCCTTGTCATCTTCGTCTTCACTTTACATGAATTCCACCCGTTGCCGGTATGCGGCATATTTGTCGAATGGTATGAGAGGAGGCAACCCCACGTCCCAAGATCTGGCTCTTGAGAATCTCGTTCATAGTCAGTACATGCGTGGCATTGCAGTTCGCCGGATCATATGTTGCAATTCCGTTGTTTGCACTTTTGCCCTAGTCAGATCATACGTAACAGGGCACATTTCTGCAGTTGATTGTTCACTGCTGGGGGTTTGTATTAATCCAGCTGCCCGACTGCCCCTCAAAGCGCCCCTTGCGGTTTATTCATCGGCGATATCGGTCATTCAGACTGCAAATCTGCCGTAACTCGCCACGCAAAGCTTCCCGACGGAGCTCATGGAAACCAGTAACTCCGCCATCGACATCGCCAACAAGAGAGTTTGGCCTAAATGACGGAAACAGAGTTGGTTGACTCGCAAATACGGCTACACACAGCCCGCGCGACTACTCCTCATCCTATCGACCATCATCGAGCCTAAGAAGCAGCACTTAAGCGCGAGATGTCGAACCGCTCTGCGAGTCACGGTCTAATCTTTCTCCAGCTGCATCGCATGAGGACAAACTCAAGAGCAGACCACAGGGTGCATTTCTGAGCTGGATCTATAGGCTGGATAGATAAGCTAGGACAAGGTTTATTTCATCAGCCAAGCAGCTTGATGGGCAATCCAAGTATGAGATATATATACTTGTCGCCTTTTTTTCAGGATTCAGCTCTCACCCCGTCTTGTCATTCAACAATCCGTCACGATTTCATTATTGAGTTGACCTTTACGTTTCACGCCTCAACCCGTCATGAGTGCCTCTGCGACTTTGGCCTAGAGGATCATGTGTATCTGTCCATACGCTTGGTGTCTGCAGACCACAACGGCAACATTTTGTCGTCCACGATACTCTTGTACCGAGTCGCTGGCCAGCCACATCTTCAGGCCCCAGACCCAGCGCCGTTTAACCTCCGAGACTCTCCCACGGCCCGCCTGTAGGCCCTCACTGCCAACATGTCGCTGCCGTCGGGGACCTGAGATCTAAGCGGGGCGAGCTACAAATTCACATTGGAGACCAATTCGTCAGCACCATGTTTTATCGGAATCATGTTTTTGACTTTTCTTTATATATATGTATAAAATCAAAGTCAGAGTCAGGGGATAGGGGAAACCCAGAAAGACACACCACCCAAACATCGATGCTTATGCTTCCGGTATGCAGCCGATGTAGCACGCCCACGGCAACGGCCTGGTTGATCCACGCGTAGTCGGCGGCGCCAGTCTCAAAGGCGAGCTGAACGTATGCCGTCGTGATGTTGGCCCCGAGGCCGGCGCCGGGTTGCGTCCTGCCCGTCTCGAACACCTGAATCAGGGCGCCGTCGTCGGTCTGAAACGTCTGTCGGACATCGAGGGTCATGAAGCGGTTGGAGTCGAAGAGTGCGTACTATTTTTTTCGGAAGGGTTTAAGGGGGGATAGAGAAGCAGCTATTCAGTACGATACGGTCTCTTTTTTTTTTTTTTTTTTTTTTTTTTTCGAGGGTATTGGTCTGGGAGGAGACGGGTCGACGCAGGAGAGAAACGCCAGAGAGAAACTCACATCACCCCCGATGGGCAGGACTTTACCCTTGATCAAAGGCCCCTCAAACTCACCGCCGCCGATGGGGTATACAACGCGATTGCCACGGGGTCCTGCACCGACTTCGATCGGGGGCCCAGGCTTGATTTTGACGGTGTAGAGGTGGGCCAGCTGCAGGTCCGGTCCAGATGTGTCTGTACCGTATATCCCGGGCATGGCGGCGATGGTGGTCGAGGTGAGGGACATGGCGGAGACGACCTTCATCACATTTCTAATCAAGTCGATCATTGCGACAGCGAGCGAAGAAGTAGAAAATTGAGGAGCCAGTCAGACTAATCGAAGGTTTATAGGGTTGCTACAGCTCCAACGGACTGGAAGGGGATCCTTCGAGCTCAGTCCTGCTCCGAGGTATGAGCTGGAGATGAGGGTGCCGTAGTCCGTGTAAATCACTTCGAGGATCACCGTCTTATACTTATGTCGGTCTGGTGTCAAGAGAGAAAAAAAAACAATCTCTCTCGGCTATGGGCAAGCTGCTTAACCGAGAATCTGTTATCATGACTACTGTGTTACCACCATGATTAGCAAACTAGAATGCAGATAGCCGGTCTCGCTGCCATACTTTCAAGATACGGGGCTACGCTGTGAGAGTATCATGCATTTGCTGCTGTCTACTCCAGGGCTAATGCATTCCAGCACCATAGTCGGCGGGTTAGAGACTTCCAGACGCTGCAACCTCGCATTTCATAGCAGACGCCGGTTGGTTCTTGACAGCCTGCCAATTGTGTTCAATCGATTTCTTTTTAGGTATTTATATGTTTCTCAGCCCTACAATGAGAGGTATACAAATAAGAGTTGGTTGGTAGCGCATGGCATTAACCCCCTGAATAGGGGCCGGGAGGTACATACCTTATATTTTCCCCGACAATATGTCATCCAGTTATTGCCAAAAATCCACTCTTGTGCATGAGATTAAGAGCTTCGATCCCGTAATAACATGTCTCCATTACAAGCTTTCACCCTGCGCGGAGCCTTATGCATTATTTAACCTTAAACGCCACTTGGAGAAAATAAATACTATATTTGACCCGGCACCACTGATTGAATTAATCATCTCATTGGTGATTCTACATAGGCTATGCCCCGGTCAATAAATGCATTTTCCTTTGTTTTGCCCATCCCAAAAAAAAAAAAAAAAAAAAAAAAA